>NW_027473558.1:0-108838 GCF_050947335.1 Megachile rotundata | reverse complement strand
ATGATGGATAGAACGACAATTACTATGCTTATTACTCTTATTATTATCAATCTAACTCATATTATTTGCCATATTATGATTATGTGACCGATAGAACGACAATTACTATGCTTATTACTCCTACTATTATCAATCTAACTCATATTATTAGCCATATTATGCTTATATGATCGATAGAACGGCAATTACTATACTTATTACTCTTATTATTATCAATCTAACTCATATTATTAGCCATATTATGCTCATATGATCGATAGAACGACAATTACTATACTGATTACTCTTATTATTATCAATCTAACTCATATTATTAGCCATATTATGCAGATATGATCGATAGAACGACAAATACTATACTGATTACTCTTATTATTATTAATCTAACTAATATTATTGGCCATATTATGCTTAAATGATCGATAGGACGACAATTACAATACTCATTACTCTTATTATTATCAATCTAACTCATATTATTAGCCATATTATGCTTATATGATCGATAGGACGACAATTACTATACTCATTACTCTTATTATTATCAATCTAACTCATATTATTAGCCATATTATGCTTATATGATCGATAGTACGACAATTACTACACTTATTACACTCACTATTATCAGTCTAATTCATGTTATTAACCATATTATGCAGACATGATCGATAGAACGACAAATACTATACTGATTACTCTTATTATTATCAATCTTACTCATATTATTAGCCATATTATGCTTATATGATCGATAGAACGACAATTACTATACTCATTACTCTTATTATTATCAATCTAACTCATATTATTAGCCATATTATGCTTATATGAACGATAGAACGACAATTACTATACTTATTACTCTCATTATTATCAATCTAACTCATATTATTAGCCATATTATGCTTATATGATCGATAGAACGACAATTACTTTACTTATTACTCTCATTATTATCAATCTAACTCATATAATTAGCCATATTATGGTTATATGACCGATAGAACGACAATTACTATGCTTATTACTCTTATTATTATCAATCTAACTCATATTATTAGCCATATTATGCTTATATGATCGATAGGAGGACAATTACTATACTCATTACTCTTATTATTATCAATCTAACTCATATTATTAGCCATATTATGCTTATATGATCGATAGAACGACAATTACTACACTTATTACACTCACTATTATCAATCTAATTCATGTTATTAACCATATTATGCAGATATGATCGATAGAACGACAAATACTATACTGATTACTCTTATTATTATTAATCTAACTCATATTATTGGCCATATTATGCTTATATGATCGATAGGACGACAATTACTATACTCATTACTCTTATTATTATCAATCTAACTCATATTATTAGCCATATTATACTTATATGATCGATAAAACGACAATTACTATGCTTATTACTCTTATTATTATCAATCTAACTCATATTATTAGCCATACTATGCTCATATGATCGATAGAACGACAATTACTATACTTACTACTCTCGTTATTATCAATCTAACTCATATTATTAGCCATATTATGCTTATATGATCGATAGAACGGCAATTACTATACTTACTACTCTTATTATTATCAATCTATCTCATATTATTAGCCATATTATGCTTATATGATCGATAGGACGACAATTACTATACTCATTACTCTTATTATTATCAATCTAACTCATATTATTAGCCATATTATGCTTATATGATCGATAGAACGACAATTACTACACTTATTACACTCACTATTATCAATCTAATTCATGTTATTAACCATATTATGCAGATATGATCGATAGAACGACAAATACTATACTGATTACTCTTATTATTATTAATCTAACTCATATTATTGGCCATATTATGCTTATATGATCGATAGGACGACAATTACTATACTCATTACTCTTATTATTATCAATCTAACTCATATTATTAGCCATATTATACTTATATGATCGATAAAACGACAATTACTATGCTTATTACTCTTATTATTATCAATCTAACTCATATTATTAGCCATACTATGCTCATATGATCGATAGAACGACAATTACTATACTTACTACTCTCGTTATTATCAATCTAACTCATATTATTAGCCATATTATGCTTATATGATCGATAGAACGGCAATTACTATACTTACTACTCTTATTATTATCAATCTATCTCATATTATTAGCCATATTATGCTTATATGATCGATAGGACGACAATTACTATACTCATTACTCTTATTATTATCAATCTAACTCATATTATTAGCCATATTATGCTTATATGATCGATAGAACGACAATTACTACACTTATTACACTCACTATTATCAATCTAATTCATGTTATTAACCATATTATGCAGATATGATCGATAGAACGACAAATACTATACTGATTACTCTTATTATTATTAATCTAACTCATATTATTGGCCATATTATGCTTATATGATCGATAGGACGACAATTACAATACTCATTACTCTTATTATTATCAATCTAACTCATATTATTAGCCATATTATGCTTATATGATCGATAGAACGACAATTACTACACTTCTTACACTCACTATTATCAATCTAATTCATGTTATTAACCATATTATGCAGATATGATCGATAGAACGACAAACACTATACTGATTACTCTTATTATTTTTAATCTAACTCATATTATTAGCCATATTATGCTTATATGATGGATAGAACGACAATTACTATGCTTATTACTCTTATTATTATCAATCTAACTCATATTATTTGCCATATTATGATTATGTGACCGATAGAACGACAATTACTATGCTTATTACTCCTATTATTATCAATCTAACTCATATTATTAGCCATATTATGCTTATATGATCGATAGAACGGCAATTACAATACTTATTACTCTTATTATTATCAATCTAACTCATATTATTAGCCATATTATGCTTATATGATCGATAGAACGACAATTACTATACTGATTACTCTTATTATTATCAATCTAACTCATATTATTAGCCATATTATGCAGATATGATCGATAGAACGACAAATACTATACTGATTACTCTTATTATTATTAATCTAACTAATATTATTGGCCATATTATGCTTAAATGATCGATAGGACGACAATTACAATACTCATTACTCTTATTATTATCAATCTAACTCATATTATTAGCCATATTATGCTTATATGATCGATAGAACGACAATTACTATACTTATTACTCTCATTATTATCAATCTAACTCATATTAGTAGCCATATTATGCTTATATGATCGATAGAACGACAATTACTTTACTTATTACACTCACTATTATCAATCTAATTCATGTTATTAACCATATTATGCAGATATGAGCGATAGAACGACAAATACTATACTGATTACTCTTATTATTATTAATCTAACTCATATTATTGGCCATATTATGCTTATATGATCGATAGGACGACAATTACTATACTCATTACTCTTATTATTATCAATCTAACTCATATAATTAGCCATATTATGGTTATATGACCGATAGAACGACAATTACTATGCTTATTACTCTTATTATTATCAATATAACTCATATTATTAGCCATATTATGCTTATATGATCGATAGGACGACAATTACTATACTCATTACTCCTATTATTATCAATCTAACTCATATTATTAGCCATATTATGCTTATATGATCGATAGAACGACAATTACTACACTTATTACACTCACTATTATCAATCTAATTCATGTTATTAACCATATTATGCAGATATGATCGATAGAACGACAAACACTATACTGATTACTCTTATTATTATTAATCTAACTCATATTATTAGCCATATTATGCTTATATGATGGATAGAACGACAATTACTATGCTTATTACTCTTATTATTATCAATCTAACTCATATTATTTGCCATATTATGATTATATGACCGATAGAACGACAATTACTATGCTTATTACTCCTATTATTATCAATCTAACTCATATTATTAGCCATATTGTGCTTATATGATCGATAGAACGGCAATTACTATACTCATTACTCTTATTATTATCAATCTAACTCATATTATTAGCCATATTATGCTTATATGATCGATAGGACGACAATTACTATACTCATTACTCTTATTATTATCAATCTAACTCATATTATTAGCCATATTATGCTTATATGATCGATAGAACGACAATTACTATACTTATTACTCTCATTATTATCAATCTAACTCATATTAGTAGCCATATTATGCTTATATGATCGATAGAACGACAATTACTTTACTTATTACTCTCATTATTATCAATCTAACTCATATAATTAGCCATATTATGGTTATATGACCGATAGAACGACAATTACTATGCTTATTACTCTTATTATTATCAATCTAACTCATATTATTAGCCATATTATGCTTATATGATCGATAGGACGACAATTGCTATACTCATTACTCTTATTATTATCAATCTAACTCATATTATTAGCCATATTATGCTTATATGATCGATAGAACGACAATTACGACACTTAATACACTCACTATTATCAATCTAATTCATGTTATTAACCATATTATGCAGATATGATCGATAGAACGACAAATACTATACTGATTACTCTTATTATTATTAATCTAACTCATATTATTGGCCATATTATGCTTATATGATCGATAGGACGACAATTACTATACTCATTACTCTTATTATTATCAATCTAACTCATATTATTAGCCATATTATACTTATATGATCGATAAAACGACAATTACTATGCTTATTACTCTTATTATTATCAATCTAACTCATATTATTAGCCATATTATGCTCATATGATCGATAGAACGACAATTACTATACTTACTACTCTCGTTATTATCAATCTAACTCATATTATTAGCCATATTATGCTTATATGATCGATAGAACGGCAATTACTATACTTACTACTCTTATTATTATCAATCTATCTCATATTATTAGCCATATTATGCTTATATGATCGATAGGACGACAATTACTATACTCATTACTCTTATTATTATCAATCTAACTCATATTATTAGCCATATTATGCTTATATGATCGATAGAACGACAATTACTACACTTATTACACTCACTATTATCAATCTAATTCATGTTATTAACCATATTATGCAGATATGATCGATAGAACGACAAATACTATACTGATTACTCTTATTATTATTAATCTAACTCATATTATTGGCCATATTATGCTTATATGATCGATAGGACGACAATTACAATACTCATTACTCTTATTATTATCAATCTAACTCATATTATTAGCCATATTATGCTTATATGATCGATAGAACGACAATTACTACACTTATTACACTCACTATTATCAATCTAATTCATGTTATTAACCATATTATGCAGATATGATCGATAGAACGACAAACACTATACTGATTACTCTTATTATTTTTAATCTAACTCATATTATTAGCCATATTATGCTTATATGATGGATAGAACGACAATTACTATGCTTATTACTCTTATTATTATCAATCTAACTCATATTATTTGCCATATTATGATTATATGACCGATAGAACGACAATTACTATGCTTATTACTCCTATTATTATCAATCTAACTCATATTATTAGCCATATTATGCTTATATGATCGATAGAACGGCAATTACTATACTTATTACTCTTATTATTATCAATCTAACTCATATTATTAGCCATATTATGCTTATATGATCGATAGAACGACAATTACTATACTGATTACTCTTATTATTATCAATCTAACTCATATTATTAGCCATATTATGCAGATATGATCGATAGAACGACAAATACTATACTGATTACTCTTATTATTATTAATCTAACTAATATTATTGGCCATATTATGCTTAAATGATCGATAGGACGACAATTACAATACTCATTACTCTTATTATTATCAATCTAACTCATATTATTAGCCATATTATGCTTATATGATCGATAGGACGACAATTACTATACTCATTACTCTTATTATTATCAATCTAACTCATATTATTAGCCATATTATGCTTATATGATCGATAGAACGACAATTACTATGCTTATTACTCCTATTATTATCAATCCAACTCATATTATTAGCCATATTATGCTTATATGATCGATGGGACGACAATTACTATACTCATTACTCTTATTATTATCAATCTAACTCATATTATTAGCCATATTATGCTTATATGATCGATAGAACGACAATTACTATACTTATTACTCTCATTATTATCAATCTAACTCATATAATTAGCCATATTATGGTTATATGACCGATAGAACGACAATTACTATGCTTATTACTCTTATTATTATCAATATAACTCATATTATTAGCCATATTATGCTTATATGATCGATAGGACGACAATTACTATACTCATTACTCCTATTATTATCAATCTAACTCATATTATTAGCCATATTATGCTTATATGATCGATAGAACGACAATTACTACACTTATTACACTCACTATTATCAATCTAATTCATGTTATTAACCATATTATGCAGATATGATCGATAGAACGACAAACACTATACTGAGTACTCTTATTATTATTAATCTAACTCATATTATTAGCCATATTATGCTTATATGATGGATAGAACGACAATTACTATGCTTATTACTCTTATTATTATCAATCTAACTCATATTATTTGCCATATTATGATTATATGACCGATAGAACGACAATTACTATGCTTATTACTCCTATTATTATCAATCTAACTCATATTATTAGCCATATTATGCTTATATGATCGATAGAACGGCAATTACTATACTTATTACTCTTATTATTATCAATCTAACTCATATTATTAGCCATATTATGCTTATATGATCGATAGAACGACAATTACTATACTCATTACTCTTATTATTATCAATCTAACTCATATTACTAGCCATATTATGCTTATATGATCGATAGAACGACAATTACTATACTTATTACTCTCATTATTAACAATCTAATTCATATTATTAGCCATATTATGGTTATATGACCGGTAGAACGACAATTACTATGCTTATTACTCTTATTATTATCAATCTATCTCATATTATTAGCCATATTATGGTTATATGACCGATAGAACGACAATTACTATGTTTATTACTCTTATTATTATCAATCTAACTCATATTATTAGCCATATTATGCTTATATGATCGATAGGACGACAATTACTATACTCATTACTCTTATTATTATCAATCTAACTCATATTATTAGCCATATTATGCTTATATGATCGATAGAACGACAATTACTACACTTATTACACTCACTATTATCAATCTAATTCATGTTATTAACCATATTATGCAGATATGATCGATAGAACGACAAATACTATACTGATTACTCTTATTATTATCAATCTAACTCATATTATTAGCCATATTATGCTTATATGATCGATAGAACGACAATTACTACACTTATTACACTCACTATTATCAATCTAATTCATGTTATTAACCATATTATGCAGATATGATCGATAGAACGACAAATACTATACTGATTACTCTTATTATTATTAATCTAACTCATATTATTGGCCATATTATGCTTATATGATCGATAGGACGACAATTACTATACTCATTACTCTTATTATTATCAATCTAACTCATATTATTAGCCATATTATACTTATATGATCGATAAAACGACAATTACTATGCTTATTACTCTTATTATTATCAATCTAACTCATATTATTAGCCATATTATGCTCATATGATCGATAGAACGACAATTACTATACTTACTACTCTCGTTATTATCAATCTAACTCATATTATTAGCCATATTATGCTTATATGATCGATAGAACGGCAATTACTATACTTACTACTCTTATTATTATCAATCTATCTCATATTATTAGCCATATTATGCTTATATGATCGATAGGACGACAATTACTATACTCATTACTCTTATTATTATCAATCTAACTCATATTATTAGCCATATTATGCTTATATGATCGATAGAACGACAATTACTACACTTATTACACTCACTATTATCAATCTAATTCATGTTATTAACCATATTATGCAGATATGATCGATAGAACGACAAATACTATACTGATTACTCTTATTATTATTAATCTAACTCATATTATTGGCCATATTATGCTTATATGATCGATAGGACGACAATTACAATACTCATTACTCTTATTATTATCAATCTAACTCATATTATTAGCCATATTATGCTTATATGATCGATAGAACGACAATTACTACACTTATTACACTCACTATTATCAATCTAATTCATGTTATTAACCATATTATGCAGATATGATCGATAGAACGACAAACACTATACTGATTACTCTTATTATTTTTAATCTAACTCATATTATTAGCCATATTATGCTTATATGATGGATAGAACGACAATTACTATGCTTATTACTCTTATTATTATCAATCTAACTCATATTATTTGCCATATTATGATTATGTGACCGATAGAACGACAATTACTATGCTTATTACTCCTATTATTATCAATCTAACTCATATTATTAGCCATATTATGCTTATATGATCGATAGAACGGCAATTACTATACTTATTACTCTTATTATTATCAATCTAACTCATATTATTAGCCATATTATGCTCATATGATCGATAGAACGACAATTACTATACTGATTACTCTTATTATTATCAATCTAACTCATATTATTAGCCATATTATGCAGATATGATCGATAGAACGACAAATACTATACTGATTACTCTTATTATTATTAATCTAACTAATATTATTGGCCATATTATGCTTAAATGATCGATAGGACGACAATTACAATACTCATTACTCTTATTATTATCAATCTAACTCATATTATTAGCCATATTATGCTTATATGATCGATAGGACGACAATTACTATACTCATTACTCTTATTATTATCAATCTAACTCATATTATTAGCCATATTATGCTTATATGATCGATAGTACGACAATTACTACACTTATTACACTCACTATTATCAGTCTAATTCATGTTATTAACCATATTATGCAGACATGATCGATAGAACGACAAATACTATACTGATTACTCTTATTATTATCAATCTTACTCATATTATTAGCCATATTATGCTTATATGATCGATAGAACGACAATTACTATACTCATTACTCTTATTATTATCAATCTAACTCATATTATTAGCCATATTATGCTTATATGAACGATAGAACGACAATTACTATACTTATTACTCTCATTATTATCAATCTAACTCATATTATTAGCCATATTATGCTTATATGATCGATAGAACGACAATTACTTTACTTATTACTCTCATTATTATCAATCTAACTCATATAATTAGCCATATTATGGTTATATGACCGATAGAACGACAATTACTATGCTTATTACTCTTATTATTATCAATCTAACTCATATTATTAGCCATATTATGCTTATATGATCGATAGGAGGACAATTACTATACTCATTACTCTTATTATTATCAATCTAACTCATATTATTAGCCATATTATGCTTATATGATCGATAGAACGACAATTACTACACTTATTACACTCACTATTATCAATCTAATTCATGTTATTAACCATATTATGCAGATATGATCGATAGACCGACAAATACTATACTGATTACTCTTATTATTATTAATCTAACTCATATTATTAGCCATATTATGCTTATATGATGGATAGAACGACAATAACTATGCTTATTACTCTTATTATTATCAATCTAACTCATATTATTTGCCATATTATGATTATATGACCGATAGAACGACAATTACTATGCTTATTACTCCTATTATTATCAATCTAATTCATATTATTAGCCATATTATGCTTATATGATCGATAGGACGACAATTACTATACTCATTACTCTTATTATTATCAATCTAACTCATATTATTAGCCATATTATGCTTATATGATCGATAGAACGACAATTACTACACTTATTACACTCACTATTATCAGTCTAATTCATGTTATTAACCATATTATGCAGACATGATCGATAGAACGACAAATACTATACTGATTACTCTTACTATTATTAATCTAACTCATATTATTTGCCATATTATGATTATATGACCGATAGAACGACAATTACTATGCTTATTACTCCTTTTATTATCAATCTAACTCATATTATTAGCCATATTATGCTTATATGATCGATAGAACGACAATTACTACACTTATTACACTCACTATTATCAATCTAATTCATGTTATTAACCATATTATGCAGATATGATCGATAGAACGACAAATACTATACTGATTACTCTTATTATTATTAATCTAACTCATATTATTGGCCATATTATGCTTATATGATCGATAGGACGACAATTACAATACTCATTACTCTTATTATTATCAATCTAACTCATATTATTAGCCATATTATGCTTATATGATCGATAGGACGACAATTACTATACTCATTACTCTTATTATTATCAATCTAACTCATATTATTAGCCATATTATGCTTATATGATCGATAGTACGACAATTACTACACTTATTACACTCACTATTATCAGTATAATTCATGTTATTAACCATATTATGCAGACATGATCGATGGAACGACAAATACTATACTGATTACTCTTATTATTATTTTCTAACTCATATTATTAGCCATATTATGCTTATATGATGGATAGAACGACAATTACTATGCTTATTACTCTTATTATTATCAATCTAACTCATACTATTTGCCATATTATGATTATATGACCGATAGAACGACAATTACTATGCTTATTACTCCTATTATTATCAATCTAACTCATATTATTAGACATATTATGCTTATATGATCGATAGAACGGCAATTACTACACTTACTGCTCCTATTATTATCAATCTTACTCATATTATTAGCCATATTATGCTTATATGATCGATAGAACGACAATTACTATACTCATTACTCTTATTATTATCAATCTAACTCATATTATTAGCCATATTATGCTTATATGATCGATAGAACGACAATTACTATACTTATTACTCTCATTATTATCAATCTAACTCATATTATTAGCCATATTATGCTTATATGATCGATAGAACGACAATTACTTTACATATTACTCTCATTATTATCAATCTAACTCATATAATTAGCCATATTATGGTTATATGACCGATAGAACGACAATTACTATACTCATTACTCTTATTATTATCAATCTAACTCATATTATTAGCCATATTATGCTTATATGATCGATAGAACGACAATTACTATACTTATTACTCTCATTATTAACAATCTAATTCATATTATTAGCCATATTATGGTTATATGACCGGTAGAACGACAATTACTATGCTTATTACTCTTATTATTATCAATCTATCTCATATTATTAGCCATATTATGGTTATATGACCGATAGAACGACAATTACTATGTTTATTACTCTTATTATTATCAATCTAACTCATATTATTAGCCATATTATGCTTATATGATCGATAGGACGACAATTACGATACTCATTACTCTTATTATTATCAATCTAACTCATATTATTAGCCATATTATGCTTATATGATCGATAGAACGACAATTACTACACTTATTACACTCACTATTATCAATCTAATTCATGTTATTAACCATATTATGCAGATATGATCGATAGAACGACAAATACTATACTGATTACTCTTATTATTATCAATCTAACTCATATTATTAGCCATATTATGCTTATATGATCGATAGAACGACAATTACTACACTTATTACACTCACTATTATCAATCTAATTCATGTTATTAACCATATTATGCAGATATGATCGATAGAACGACAAATACTATACTGATTACTCTTATTATTATTAATCTAACTCATATTATTGGCCATATTATGCTTATATGATCGATAGGACGACAATTACTATACTCATTACTCTTATTATTATCAATCTAACTCATATTATTAGCCATATTATACTTATATGATCGATAAAACGACAATTACTATGCTTATTACTCTTATTATTATCAATCTAACTCATATTATTAGCCATATTATTCTCATATGATCGATAGAACGACAATTACTATACTTACTACTCTCGTTATTATCAATCTAACTCATATTATTAGCCATATTATGCTTATATGATCGATAGAACGGCAATTACTATACTTACTACTCTTATTATTATCAATCTATCTCATATTATTAGGCATATTATGCTTATATGATCGATAGGACGGCAATTACTATACTCATTACTCTTATTATTATCAATCTAACTCATATTATTAGCCATATTATGCTTATATGATCGATAGAACGACAATTACTACACTTATTACACTCACTATTATCAATCTAATTCATGTTATTAACCATATTATGCAGATATGATCGATAGAACGACAAATACTATAGTGATTACTCTTATTGTTATTAATCTAACTCATATTATTGGCCATATTATGCTTATATGATCGATAGGACGACAATTACAATACTCATTACTCTTATTATTATCAATCTAACTCATATTATTAGCCATATTATGCTTATATGATCGATAGAACGACAATTACTACACTTATTACACTCACTATTATCAATCTAATTCATGTTATTAACCATATTATGCAGATATGATCGATAGAACGACAAACACTATACTGATTACTCTTATTATTTTTAATCTAACTCATATTATTAGCCATATTATGCTTATATGATGGATAGAACGACAATTACTATGCTTATTACTCTTATTATTATCAATCTAACTCATATTATTTGCCATATTATGATTATACGACCGATAGAACGACAATTACTATGCTTATTACTCCTATTATTATCAATCTAACTCATATTATTAGCCATATTATGCTTATATGATCGATAGAACGGCAATTACTATATTTATTACTCTTATTATTATAAATCTAACTCATATTATTAGCCATATTATGCTTATATGATCGATAGAACGACAATTACTATACTGATTACTCTTATTATTATCAATCTAACTCATATTATTAGCCATATTATGCAGATATGATCGATAGAACGACAAATACTATACTGATTACTCTTATTATTATTAATCTAACTAATATTATTGGCCATATTATGCTTAAATGATCGATAGGACGACAATTACAATACTCATTACTCTTATTATTATCAATCTAACTCATATTATTAGCCATATTATGCTTATATGATCGATAGAACGACAATTACTATACTTATTACTCTCATTATTATCAATCTAATTCATGTTATTAACCATATTATGCAGATATGATCGATAGACCGACAAATACTATACTGATTACTCTTATTATTATTAATCTAACTCATATTATTAGCCATATTATGCTTATATGATGGATAGAACGACAATAACTATGCTTATTACTCTTATTATTATCAATCTAACTCATATTATTTGCCATATTATGATTATATGACCGATAGAACGACAATTACTATGCTTATTACTCCTATTATTATCAATCTAATTCATATTATTAGCCATATTATGCTTATATGATCGATAGGACGACAATTACTATACTCATTACTCTTATTATTATCAATCTAACTCATATTATTAGCCATATTATGCTTATATGATCGATAGAACGACAATTACTACACTTATTACACTCACTATTATCAGTCTAATTCATGTTATTAACCATATTATGCAGACATGATCGATAGAACGACAAATACTATACTGATTACTCTTACTATTATTAATCTAACTCATATTATTGGCCATATTATGCTTATATGATCGATAGAACGACAATTACTACACTTATTACACTCACTATTATCAATCTAATTCATGTTATTAACCATATTATGCAGATATGATCGATAGACCGACAAATACTATACTGATTACTCTTATTATTATCAATCTAACTCATATTATTTGCCATATTATGATTATATGACCGATAGAACGACAATTACTATGCTTATTACTCCTATTATTATCAATCTAACTCATATTATTAGCCATATTATGCTTATATGATCGATAGGACGACAATTACTATACTCATTACTCTTATTATTATCAATCTAACTCATATTATTAGCCATATTATGCTTATATGATCGATAGTACGACAATTACTACACTTATTACACTCACTATTATCAGTATAATTCATGTTATTAACCATATTATGCAGACATGATCGATGGAACGACAAATACTATACTGATTACTCTTATTATTATTAATCTAACTCATATTATTAGCCATATTATGCTTATATGATGGATAGAACGACAATTACTATGCTTATTACTCTTATTATTATCAATCTAACTCATATTATTTGCCATATTATGATTATATGACCGATAGAACGACAATTACTATGCTTATTACTCCTATTATTATCAATCTAACTCATATTATTAGACATATTATGCTTATATGATCGATAGAACGGCAATTACTACACTTATTGCTCTTATTATTATCAATCTTACTCATATTATTAGCCATATTATGCTTATATGATCGATAGAACGACAATTACTATACTCATTACTCTTATTATTATCAATCTAACTCATATTATTAGCCATATTATGCTTATATGATCGATAGAACGACAATTACTATACTTATTACTCTCATTATTATCAATCTAACTCATATTATTAGCCATATTATGCTTATATGATCGATAGAACTACAATTACTTTACTTATTACTCTCATTATTATCAATCTAACTCATATAATTAGCCATATTATGGTTATATGACCGATAGAACGACAATTACTATGCTTATTAGTCTTATTATTATCAATCTAACTCATATTATTAGCCATATTATGCTTATATGATCGATAGGACGACAATTACTATACTCATTACTCTTATTATTATTAATCTAACTCATATTATTAGCCATATTATGCTTATATGATGGATAGAACGACAATAACTATGCTTATTACTCTTATTATTATCAATCTAACTCATATTATTTGCCATATTATGATTATATGACCGATAGAACGACAATTACTATGCTTATTACTCCTATTATTATCAATCTAATTCATATTATTAGCCATATTATGCTTATATGATCGATAGGACGACAATTACTATACTCATTACTCTTATTATTATCAATCTAACTCATATTATTAGCCATATTATGCTTATATGATCGATAGAACGACAATTACTACACTTATTACACTCACTATTATCAGTCTAATTCATGTTATTAACCATATTATGCAGACATGATCGATAGAACGACAAATACTATACTGATTACTCTTACTATTATTAATCTAACTCATATTATTTGCCATATTATGATTATATGACCGATAGAACGACAATTACTATGCTTATTACTCCTATTATTATCAATCTAACTCATATTATTAGCCATATTATGCTTATATGATCGATAGGACGACAATTACTATACTCATTACTCTTATTATTATCAATCTAACTCATATTATTAGCCATATTATGCTTATATGATCGATAGAACGACAATTACTACACTTATTACACTCACTATTATCAGTCTAATTCATGTTATTAACCATATTATGCAGACATGATCGATAGAACGACAAATACTATACTGATTACTCTTACTATTATTAATCTAACTCATATTATTTGCCATATTATGATTATATGACCGATAGAACGACAATTACTATGCTTATTACTCCTATTATTATCAATCTAACTCATATTATTAGCCATATTATGCTTATATGATCGATAGGACGACAATTACTATACTCATTACTCTTATTATTATCAATCTAACTCATATTATTAGCCATATTATGCTTATATGATCGATAGAACGACAATTACTACACTTATTACACTCACTATTATCAATCTAATTCATGTTATTAACCATATTATGCAGATATTATCGATAGAACGACAAATACTATACTGATTACTCTTATTATTATTAATCTAACTCATATTATTGGCCATATTATGCTTATATGATCGATAGGACGACAATTACAATACTCATTACTCTTATTATTATCAATCTAACTCATATTATTAGCCATATTATGATTATATGACCGATAGAACGACAATTACTATGCTTATTACTCCTATTATTATCAATCTAACTCATATTATTAGCCATATTATGCTTATATGATCGATAGGACGACAATTACTATACTCATTACTCTTATTATTATCAATCTAACTCATATTATTAGCCATATTATGCTTATATGATCGATAGAACGACAACTACTACACTTATTACACTCACTATTATCAGTCTAATTCATGTTATTAACCATATTATGCAGACATGATCGATAGAACGACAAATACTATACTGATTACTCTTACTATTATTAATCTAACTCATATTATTTGCCATATTATGATTATATGACCGATAGAACGACAATTACTATGCTTATTACTCCTATTATTATCAATCTAACTCATATTATTAGCCATATTATGCTTATATGATCGATAGGACGACAATTACTATACTCATTACTCTTATTATTATCAATCTAACTCATATTATTAGCCATATTATGCTTATAGGATCGATAGAACGACAATTACTACACTTATTACACTCACTATTATCAATCTAATTCATGTTATTAACCATATTATGCAGACATGATCGATGGAACGACAAATACTATACTGATTACTCTTATTATTATTAATCTAACTCATATTATTTGCCATATTATGATTATATGACCGATAGAACGACAATTACTATGCTTATTACTCCTATTATTATCAATCTAACTCATATTATTAGCCATATTATGCTTATATGATCGATAGGACGACAATTACTATACTCATTACTCTTATTATTATCAATCTAACTCATATTATTAGCCATATTATGCTTATATGATCGATAGAACGACAATTACTACACTTATTACACTCACTATTATCAATCTAATTCATGTTATTAACCATATTATGCAGATATGATCGATAGAACGACAAATACTATACTGATTACTCTTATTATTATTAATCTAACTCATATTATTGGCCATATTATGCTTATATGATCGATAGGACGACAATTACAATACTCATTACTCTTATTATTATCAATCTAACTCATATTATTAGCCATATTATGATTATATGACCGATAGAACGACAATTACTATGCTTATTACTCCTATTATTATCAATCTAACTCATATTATTAGCCATATTATGCTTATATGATCGATAGGACGACAATTACTATACTCATTACTCTTATTATTATCAATCTAACTCATATTATTAGCCATATTATGCTTATATGATCGATAGAACGACAATTACTATACTTATTACTCTCATTATTATCAATCTAACTCATATTATTAGCCATATTATGCTTATATGATCGATAGAACGACAATTACTTTACTTATTACTCTCATTATTATCAATCTAACTCATATAATTAGCCATATTATGGTTATATGACCGACAGAACGACAATTACTATGCTTATTACTCTTATTATTATCAATCTAACTCATATTATTAGCCATATTATGCTTATATGATCGATAGGAGGACAATTACTATACTCATTACTCTTATTATTATCAATCTAGCTCATATTATTAGCCATATTATGCTTATATGATCGATAGAACGACAATTACTACACTTATTACACTCACTATTATCAATCTAATTCATGTTATTAACCATATTATGCAGATATGATCGATAGACCGACAAATACTATACTGATTACTCTTATTATTATTAATCTAACTCATATTATTAGCCATATTATGCTTATATGATGGATAGAACGACAATAACTATGCTTATTACTCTTATTATTATCAATCTAACTCATATTATTTGCCATATTATGATTATATGACCGATAGAACGACAATTACTATGCTTATTACTCCTATTATTATCAATCTAATTCATATTATTAGCCATATTATGCTTATATGATCGATAGGACGACAATTACTATACTCATTACTCTTATTATTATCAATCTAACTCATATTATTAGCCATATTATGCTTATATGATCGATAGAACGACAATTACTACACTTATTACACTCACTATTATCAGTCTAATTCATGTTATTAACCATATTATGCAGACATGATCGATAGAACGACAAATACTATACTGATTACTCTTACTATTATTAATCTAACTCATATTATTTGCCATATTATGATTATATGACCGATAGAACGACAATTACTATGCTTATTACTCCTATTATTATCAATCTAACTCATATTATTAGCCATATTATGCTTATATGATCGATAGGACGACAATTACTATACTCATTACTCTTATTATTATCAATCTAACTCATATTATTAGCCATATTATGCTTATATGATCGATAGGACGACAATTACTATACTCATTACTCTTATTATTATCAATCTAACTCATATTATTAGCCATATTATGCTTATATGATCGATAGTACGACAATTACTACACTTATTACACTCACTATTATCAGTATAATTCATGTTATTAACCATATTATGCAGACATGATCGATGGAACGACAAATACTATACTGATTACTCTTATTATTATTAATCTAACTCATATTATTAGCCATATTATGCTTATATGATCGATAGGACGACAATTACAATACTCATTACTCTTATTATTATCAATCTAACTCATATTATTTGCCATATTATGATTATATGACCGATAGAACGACAATTACTATGCTTATTACTCCTATTATTATCAATCTAACTCATATTATTAGACATATTATGCTTATATGATCGATAGAACGGCAATTACTACACTTATTGCTCTTATTATTATCAATCTTACTCATATTATTAGCCATATTATGCTTATATGATCGATAGAACGACAATTACTATACTCATTACTCTTATTATTATCAATCTAACTCATATTATTAGCCATATTATGCTTATATGATCGATAGAACGACAATTACTATACTTATTACTCTTATTATTATCAATCTAACTCATATTATTTGCCATATTATGATTATATGACCGATAGAACGACAATTACTATGCTTATTACTCCTATTATTATCAATCTAACTCATATTATTAGCCATATTATGCTTATATGATCGATAGAACGGCAATTACTATACTTATTACTCTTATTATTATCAATCTAACTCATATTATTAGCCATATTATGCTTATATGATCGATAGAACGACAATTACTATACTGATTACTCTTATTATTATCAATCTAACTCATATTATTAGCCATATTATGCAGATATGATCGATAGAACGACAAATACTATACTGATTACTCTTATTATTATTAATCTAACTAATATTATTGGCCATATTATGCTTAAATGATCGATAGGACGACAATTACAATACTCATTACTCTTATTATTATCAATCTAACTCATATTATTAGCCATATTATGCTTATATGATCGATAGGACGACAATTACTATACTCATTACTCTTATTATTATCAATCTAACTCATATTATTAGCCATATTATGCTTATATGATCGATAGTACGACAATTACTACACTTATTACACTCACTATTATCAGTCTAATTCATGTTATTAACCATATTATGCAGACATGATCGATAGAACGACAAATACTATACTGATTACTCTTATTATTATCAATCTTACTCATATTATTAGCCATATTATGCTTATATGATCGATAGAACGACAATTACTATACTCATTACTCTTATTATTATCAATCTAACTCATATTATTAGCCATATTATGCTTATATGATCGATAGAACGACAATTACTATACTTATTACTCTCATTATTATCAATCTAACTCATATTATTAGCCATATTATGCTTATATGATCGATAGAACGACAATTACTTTACTTATTACTCTCATTATTATCAATCTAACTCATATAATTAGCCATATTATGGTTATATGACCGACAGAACGACAATTACTATGCTTATTACTCTTATTATTATCAATCTAACTCATATTATTAGCCATATTATGCTTATATGATCGATAGGAGGACAATTACTATACTCATTACTCTTATTATTATCAATCTAGCTCATATTATTAGCCATATTATGCTTATATGATCGATAGAACGACAATTACTACACTTATTACACTCACTATTATCAATCTAATTCATGTTATTAACCATATTATGCAGATATGATCGATAGACCGACAAATACTATACTGATTACTCTTATTATTATTAATCTAACTCATATTATTAGCCATATTATGCTTATATGATGGATAGAACGACAATAACTATGCTTATTACTCTTATTATTATCAATCTAACTCATATTATTTGCCATATTATGATTATATGACCGATAGAACGACAATTACTATGCTTATTACTCCTATTATTATCAATCTAATTCATATTATTAGCCATATTATGCTTATATGATCGATAGGACGACAATTACTATACTCATTACTCTTATTATTATCAATCTAACTCATATTATTAGCCATATTATGCTTATATGATCGATAGAACGACAATTACTACACTTATTACACTCACTATTATCAGTCTAATTCATGTTATTAACCATATTATGCAGACATGATCGATAGAACGACAAATACTATACTGATTACTCTTACTATTATTAATCTAACTCATATTATTTGCCATATTATGATTATATGACCGATAGAACGACAATTACTATGCTTATTACTCCTATTATTATCAATCTAACTCATATTATTAGCCATATTATGCTTATATGATCGATAGGACGACAATTACTATACTCATTACTCTTATTATTATCAATCTAACTCATATTATTAGCCATATTATGCTTATATGATCGATAGGACGACAATTACTATACTCATTACTCTTATTATTATCAATCTAACTCATATTATTAGCCATATTATGCTTATATGATCGATAGTACGACAATTACTACACTTATTACACTCACTATTATCAGTATAATTCATGTTATTAACCATATTATGCAGACATGATCGATGGAACGACAAATACTATACTGATTACTCTTATTATTATTAATCTAACTCATATTATTAGCCATATTATGCTTATATGATCGATAGGACGACAATTACAATACTCATTACTCTTATTATTATCAATCTAACTCATATTATTTGCCATATTATGATTATATGACCGATAGAACGACAATTACTATGCTTATTACTCCTATTATTATCAATCTAACTCATATTATTAGACATATTATGCTTATATGATCGATAGAACGGCAATTACTACACTTATTGCTCTTATTATTATCAATCTTACTCATATTATTAGCCATATTATGCTTATATGATCGATAGAACGACAATTACTATACTCATTACTCTTATTATTATCAATCTAACTCATATTATTAGCCATATTATGCTTATATGATCGATAGAACGACAATTACTATACTTATTACTCTTATTATTATCAATCTAACTCATATTATTTGCCATATTATGATTATATGACCGATAGAACGACAATTACTATGCTTATTACTCCTATTATTATCAATCTAACTCATATTATTAGCCATATTATGCTTATATGATCGATAGAACGGCAATTACTATACTTATTACTCTTATTATTATCAATCTAACTCATATTATTAGCCATATTATGCTTATATGATCGATAGAACGACAATTACTATACTGATTACTCTTATTATTATCAATCTAACTCATATTATTAGCCATATTATGCAGATATGATCGATAGAACGACAAATACTATACTGATTACTCTTATTATTATTAATCTAACTAATATTATTGGCCATATTATGCTTAAATGATCGATAGGACGACAATTACAATACTCATTACTCTTATTATTATCAATCTAACTCATATTATTAGCCATATTATGCTTATATGATCGATAGGACGACAATTACTATACTCATTACTCTTATTATTATCAATCTAACTCATATTATTAGCCATATTATGCTTATATGATCGATAGTACGACAATTACTACACTTATTACACTCACTATTATCAGTCTAATTCATGTTATTAACCATATTATGCAGACATGATCGATAGAACGACAAATACTATACTGATTACTCTTATTATTATCAATCTTACTCATATTATTAGCCATATTATGCTTATATGATCGATAGAACGACAATTACTATACTCATTACTCTTATTATTATCAATCTAACTCATATTATTAGCCATATTATGCTTATATGATCGATAGAACGACAATTACTATACTTATTACTCTCATTATTATCAATCTAACTCATATTATTAGCCATATTATGCTTATATGATCGATAGAACGACAATTACTTTACTTATTACTCTCATTATTATCAATCTAACTCATATAATTAGCCATATTATGGTTATATGACCGATAGAACGACAATTACTATGCTTATTACTCTTATTATTATCAATCTAACTCATATTATTAGCCATATTATGCTTATATGATCGATAGGAGGACAATTACTATACTCATTACTCTTATTATTATCAATCTAACTCATATTATTAGCCATATTATGCTTATATGATCGATAGAACGACAATTACTACACTTATTACACTCACTATTATCAATCTAATTCATGTTATTAACCATATTATGCAGATATGATCGATAGACCGACAAATACTATACTGATTACTCTTATTATTATTAATCTAACTCATATTATTAGCCATATTATGCTTATATGATGGATAGAACGACAATAACTATGCTTATTACTCTTATTATTATCAATCTAACTCATATTATTTGCCATATTATGATTATATGACCGATAGAACGACAATTACTATGCTTATTACTCCTATTATTATCAATCTAATTCATATTATTAGCCATATTATGCTTATATGATCGATAGGACGACAATTACTATACTCATTACTCTTATTATTTTCAATCTAACTCATATTATTAGCCATATTATGCTTATATTATCGATAGAACGACAATTACTACACTTATTACACTCACTATTATCAGTCTAATTCATGTTATTAACCATATTATGCAGACATGATCGATAGAACGACAAATACTATACTGATTACTCTTACTATTATTAATCTAACTCATATTATTTGCCATATTATGATTATATGACCGATAGAACGACAATTACTATGCTTATTACTCCTATTATTATCAATCTAACTCATATTATTAGCCATATTATGCTTATATGATCGATAGGACGACAATTACTATACTCATTACTCTTATTATTATCAATCTAACTCATATTATTAGCCATATTATGCTTATATGATCGATAGAACGGCAATTACTACACTTATTGCTCTTATTATTATCAATCTTACTCATATTATTAGCCATATTATGCTTATATGATCGATAGAACGACAATTACTATACTCATTACTCTTATTATTATCAATCTAACTCATATTATTAGCCATATTATGCTTATATGATCGATAGAACGACAATTACTATACTTATTACTCTCATTATTATCAATCTAACTCATATTATTAGCCATATTATGCTTATATGATCGATAGAACGACAATTACTTTACTTATTACTCTCATTATTATCAATCTAACTCATATAATTAGCCATATTATGGTTATATGACCGATAGAACGACAATTACTATGCTTATTACTCTTATTATTATCAATCTAACTCATATTATTAGCCATATTATGCTTATATGATCGATAGGACGACAATTACTATACTCATTACTCTTATTATTATCAATCTAACTCATATTATTAGCCATATTATGCTTATATGATCGATAGAACGACAATTACTACACTTATTACACTCACTATTATCAATCGAATTCATGTTATTAACCATATTATGCAGATACGATCGATAGAACGACAAAGACTATACTGATTACTCTTATTATTATTAATCTAACTCATATTATTAGCCATATTATGCTTATATGATGGATAGAACGACAATAACTATGCTTATTACTCTTATTATTATCAATCTAACTCATATTATTTGCCATATTATGATTATATGACCGATAGAACGACAATTACTATGCTTATTACTCCTATTATTATCAATCTAACTCATATTATTAGCCATATTATGCTTATATGATCGATAGGACGACAATTACTATACTCATTACTCTTATTATTATCAATCTAACTCATATTATTAGCCATATTATGCTTATATGATCGATAGAACGACAATTACTATACTTATTACTCTCATTATTATCAATCTAACTCATATTATTAGCCATATTATGCTTATATGATCGATAGAACGACAATTACTTTACTTATTACTCTCATTATTATCAATCTAACTCATATAATTAGCCATATTATGGTTATATGACCGATAGAACGACAATTACTATGCTTATTACTCTTATTATTATCAATCTAACTCATATTATTAGCCATATTATGCTTATATGATCGATAGGACGACAATTACTATACTCATTACTCTTATTATTATCAATCTAACTCATATTATTAGCCATATTATGCTTATATGATCGATAGAACGACAATTACTACACTTATTACACTCACTATTATCAGTCTAATTCATGTTATTAACCATATTATGCAGACATGATCGATAGAACGACAAATACTATACTGATTACTCTTACTATTATTAATCTAACTCATATTATTTGCCATATTATGATTATATGACCGATAGAACGACAATTACTATGCTTATTACTCCTATTATTATCAATCTAACTCATATTATTAGCAATATTATGCTTATATGATCGATAGGACGACAATTACTATACTCATTACTCTTATTATTATCAATCTAACTCATATTATTAGCCATATTATGCTTATATGATCGATAGAACGACAATTACTACACTTATTACACTCACTATTATCAATCTAATTCATGTTATTAACCATATTATGCAGATATGATCGATAGAACGACAAATACTATACTGATTACTCTTAATATTATTAATCTAACTCATATTATTGGCCATATTATGCTTATATGATCGATAGGACGACAATTGCAATACTCATTACTCTTATTATTATCAATCTAACTCATATTATTAGCCATATTATGATTATATGACCGATAGAACGACAATTACTATGCTTATTACTCCTATTATTATCAATCTAACTCATATTATTAGCCATATTATGCTTATATGATCGATAGGACGACAATTACTATACTCATTACTCTTATTATTATCAATCTAACTCATATTATTAGCCATATTATGCTTATATGATCGATAGAACGACAATTACTACACTTATTACACTCACTATTATCAATCTAATTCATGTTATTAACCATATTATGCAGATATGATCGATAGAACGACAAATACTATACTGATTACTCTTATTATTATTAATCTAACTCATATTATTGGCCATATTATGCTTATATGATCGATAGGACGACAATTACAATACTCATTACTCTTATTATTATCAATCTAACTCATATTATTAGCCATATTATGCTTATATGATCGATAGGACGACAATTACTATACTCATTACTCTTATTATTATCAATCTAACTCATATTATTAGCCATATTATGCTTATATGATCGATAGTACGACAATTACTACACTTATTACACTCACTATTATCAGTATAATTCATGTTATTAACCATATTATGCAGACATGATCGATGGAACGACAAATACTATACTGATTACTCTTATTATTATTAATCTAACTCATATTATTAGCCATATTATGCTTATATGATGGATAGAACGACAATTACTATGCTTATTACTCTTATTATTATCAATCTAACTCATATTATTAGCCATATTATGCTTATATGATCGATAGAACGACAATTACTACACTTATTACACTCACTATTATCAATCTAATTCATGTTATTAACCATATTATGCAGATATGATCGATAGACCGACAAATACTATACTGATTACTCTTATTATTATCAATCTAACTCATATTATTTGCCATATTATGATTATATGACCGATAGAACGACAATTACTATGCTTATTACTCCTATTATTATCAATCTAACTCATATTATTAGCCATATTATGCTTATATGATCGATAGGACGACAATTACTATACTCATTACTCTTATTATTATCAATCTAACTCATATTATTAGCCATATTATGCTTATATGATCGATAGTACGACAATTACTACACTTATTACACTCACTATTATCAGTATAATTCATGTTATTAACCATATTATGCAGACATGATCGATGGAACGACAAATACTATACTGATTACTCTTATTATTATTAATCTAACTCACATTATTAGCCATATTATGCTTATATGATGGATAGAACGACAATTACTATGCTTATTACTCTTATTATTATCAATCTAACTCATATTATTTGCCATATTATGATTATATGACCGATAGAACGACAATTACTATGCTTATTACTCCTATTATTATCAATCTAACTCATATTATTAGACATATTATGCTTATATGATCGATAGAACGGCAATTACTACACTTATTGCTCTTATTATTATCAATCTTACTCATATTATTAGCCATATTATGCTTATATGATCGATAGAACGACAATTACTATACTCATTACTCTTATTATTATCAATCTAACTCATATTATTAGCCATATTATGCTTATATGATCGATAGAACGACAATTACTATACTTATTACTCTCATTATTATCAATCTAACTCATATTATTAGCCATATTATGCTTATATGATCGATAGAACTACAATTACTTTACTTATTACTCTCATTATTATCAATCTAACTCATATAATTAGCCATATTATGGTTATATGACCGATAGAACGACAATTACTATGCTTATTAGTCTTATTATTATCAATCTAACTCATATTATTAGCCATATTATGCTTATATGATCGATAGGACGACAATTACTATACTCATTACTCTTATTATTATCAATCTAACTCATATTATTAGCCATATTATGCTTGTATGATCGATAGAACGACAATTACTACACTTATTACACTCACTATTATCAATCGAATTCATGTTATTAACCATATTATGCAGATACGATCGATAGAACGACAAATACTATACTGATTACTCTTATTATTATTAATCTAACTCATATTATTAGCCATATTATGCTTATATGATGGATAGAACGACAATAACTATGCTTATTACTCTTATTATTATCAATCTAACTCATATTATTTGCCATATTATGATTATATGACCGATAGAACGACAATTACTATGCTTGTTACTCCTATTATTATCAATCTAACTCATATTATTAGCCATATTATGCTTATATGATCGATAGGACGACAATTACTATACTCATTACTCTTATTATTATCAATCTAACTCATATTATTAGCCATATTATGCTTATATGATCGATAGAACGACAATTACTATACTTATTACTCTCATTATTATCAATCTAACTCATATTATTAGCCATATTATGGTTATATGACCGATAGAACGACAATTACTATACTTATTACACTCACTATTATCAATCTAACTCATATTATTAGCCATATTATGGTTATATGACCGATAGAACGACAATTACTATACTTATCACACTCACTATTATCAATCTAACTCATATTATTAGCCATATTATGCTCATATGATCGATAGAACGACAATTACTATACTTATTACACTCACTGTTATCAATCCAACTCATATTATTAACCATATTATGCAGATATGATCGATATAACGACAATTAATATACTTATTACTCTTATCATAATCAATCTAACTCATATTATTAGCCATATTATGCTTATATGATCGATTGGACGACAATTACTATACTCATTACTCTTATTATTATCAATCTAACTCATATTATTAGCCATATTATGCTTATATGGTCGATAAAACGACAATTACTATGCTGATTTCTCTTATTATTATCAATCTAACTCATATTATTAGCCATATTATGCTTATATGATCGATAGAACGACAATTACTATACTTACTTCTCTCATTATTATCAATCTAACTCATATTATTAGCCATATTGTGCTCATATGATCGATAGAACGGCAATTACTATACTTATTACTCTTATTATTATCAATCTAACTCATATTATTAGCCATATTATGCTCATATGATCGATAAAACGACAATTACTATGCTTATTACTCTTATTATTATCAATCTAACTCATATTATTAGCCATATTATGCTTATATGATCGATAGAACGACGATTACTATACTTATTAATCTCACTATTATCAATCTAACTCATATTATTAGCCATATTATGCTTATATGATCGGTAGAACGACAATTACTATACTTATTACACTCACTGTTATCAATCTAACTCATATTATTAGCCATATTATGGTTATATGATCGATAGAACGACGATTACTATACTTATTAATCTCATTATTATCAATCTAACGTATATTATTAGCCATATTATGGTTATATGACCGATAGAACGACAATTACTATACTTATTACTCTTATTATTATCAATCTAACTCATATTATAAGCCATATTATGCTTATATGATCGATAGGACGACAATTACTATACTTATTACACTCACTATTATCAATCTAACTCATATTATTGGCCATATTATGGTTATATGACCGATAGAACGACAATTACTATACTTATCACACTCACTATTATCAATCTAACTCATATTATTAGCCATATTATGGTTATATGACCGATAGAACGACAATTACTATACTTATTACTCTTATTATTATCAATCGAACTGATATTATTAGCCATATTATGCTTATATGATCGATAGGACGACAATTACTATACTTATTACTCTCAATCTTATCAATCTAACTCATATAATTAGCCATATTATGGTTATATGACCGATAGAACGACAATTACTATGCTTATTACTCTTATTATTATCAATCTAACTCATATTATTAGCCATATTATGCTTATATGATCGATAGCACGCCAATTACTATACTCATTACTCTTATTATTATCAATCTAACTCATATTATTAGCCATATTATGCTTATATGATCGATAGAACGACAATTACTACACTTATTACACTCACTATTATCAATCTAATTCATGTTATTAACCATATTATGCAGATATGATCGATAGAACGACAAATACTATACTGATTACTCTTACTATTATTAATCTAACTCATATTATTAGCCATATTATGCTTATATGATCGATAGAACGACAATTACTATGCTTATTACTCTTATTATTATCAATCTAACTCATATTATTTGCCATATTATGATTATATGACCGATAGAACGACAATTACTATGCTTATTACTCCTATTATTATCAATCTAACTCATATTATTAGTCATATTATGCTTATATGATCGATAAAACGACAATTACTATGCTTATTACTCTTATTATTATCAATCCAACTCATATTATTAGCCATATTATGCTTATATGATCGATAGGACGACAATTACTATACTCATTACTCTTATTATTATGAATCTAACTCATATTATTAGCCATATTATGCTCATATGATCGATAGAACGACAATTACTATACTCATTACTCTTATTATTATCAATCTAACTCATATTATTAGGCATATTATGGTTATATGACCGATAGAACGACAATTACTATACTTATTACACTCACTATTATCAATATAACTTATATTATTAGCCATATTATGGTTATATGACCGATAGAACGACAATTACTATACTTATCACACTCACTATTATCAATCTAACTCATATTATTAGCCATATTATGCTCATATGATCGATAGAACGACAATTACTCTACTTATTACACTCACTGTTATCAATCCAACTCATATTATTAACCATATTATGCAGATATGATCGATATAACGACAATTAATATACTTATTACTCTTATTATAATCAATCTAACTCATATTATTAGCCATATTATGCTTATATGATCGATAGAACGACGATTACTATACTTATTAATCTCACTATTATCAATCTAACTCATATTATTAGCCATATTATGCTTATATGATCGGTAGAACGGCAATTACTATACTTGTTACTCTTATTATTATCAATCTAACTCATATTATTAGCCATATTATGCTTATATGATCGATAGGACGACAATTACTATACTTATTACACTCACTGTTATCAATCTAACTCATATTATTAGCCATATTATGGTTATATGACCGATAGAACGACAATTACTATACTTATTACACTCACTATTATCAATCTAACTCATATTATTGGCCATATTATGGTTATATGACCGATAGAACGACAATTACTATACTTATCACACTCACTGTTATCAATCTAACTCATATTATTAGCCATATTATGGTTATATGACCGATAGAACGACAATTACTATACTTATTACTCTTATTATTATCAATCGAACTGATATTATTAGCCATATTATGCTTATATGATCGATAGGACGACAATTACTATACTTATTACTCTCAATCTTATCAATCTAACTCATATAATTAGCCATATTATGGTTATATGACCGATAGAACGACAATTACTATGCTTATTACTCTTATTATTATCAATCTAACTCATATTATTAGACATATTATGCTTATATGATCGATAGCACGCCAATTACTATACTCATTACTCTTATTATTATCAATCTAACTCATATTATTAGCCATATTATGCTTATATGATCGATAGAACGACAATTACTACACTTATTACACTCACTATTATCAATCTAATTCATGTTATTAACCATATTATGCAGATATGATCGATAGAACGACAAATACTATACTGATTACTCTTACTATTATTAATCTAACTCATATTATTAGCCATATTATGCTTATATGATCGATAGAACGACAATTACTATGCTTATTACTCTTATTATTATCAATCTAACTCATATTATTTGCCATATTATGATTATATGACCGATAGAACGACAATTACTATGCTTATTACTCCTATTATTATCAATCTAACTCATATTATTAGTCATATTATGCTTATATGATCGATAAAACGACAATTACTATGCTTATTACTCTTATTATTATCAATCCAACTCATATTATTAGCCATATTATGCTTATATGATCGATAGGACGACAATAACTATACTCATTACTCTTATTATTATGAATCTAACTCATATTATTAGCCATATTATGCTCATATGATCGATAGAACGACAATTACTATACTTATTACACTCACTGTTATCAATCCAACTCATACTATTAACCATATTATGCAGATATGATCGATATAACGACAATTAATATACTTATTACTCTTATTATTATCAAACTAACTCATATTATTAGCCATATTATGCTTATATGATCGATAGAACGACAATTACTATACTTATTACACTTACTATTATCAATGTAACTCATATTATTAGCCATATTATGCTTATATGATCGATAGGACGACATTACTATACTCATTACTCTTATTATTATCAATCTAACTCATATTATTAGGCATATTATGGTTATATGACCGATAGAACGACAATTACTATACTTATTACACTCACTATTATCAATATAACTCATATTATTAGCCATATTATGGTATATGACCGATAGAACGACAATTACTATACTTATCACACTCACTATTATCAATCTAACTCATATTATTAGCCATATTATGCTCATATGATCGATAGAACGACAATTACTATACTTATTACACTCACTGTTATCAATCCAACTCATATTATTAACCATATTATGCAGATATGATCGATATAACGACAATTAATATACTTATTACTCTTATTATAATCAATCTAACTCATATTATTAGCCATATTATGCTTATATGATCGATAGAACGACGATTACTATACTTATTAATCTCACTATTATCAATCTAACTCATATTATTAGCCATATTATGCTTATATGATCGGTAGAACGACAATTACTATACTTATTACGCTTATTATTATCAATCTAACTCATATTATTAGCCATATTATGCTTATATGATCGATAGAACGACAATTACTATACTCATTACTCTCATTATTATCAATCTAACTCATATAATTAGCCATATTATGGTTATATGGACCGATAGAACGACAATTACTATGCTTATTACACTTATTATTATCAATCTAACTCACATTATTAGCCATATTATGCTTATATGATCGATAGGACGACAATTACTATACTCATTACTCTTATTATTATCAATCTAACTCATATTATTAGCCATATTATGCTTATATGATCGATAGAACGACAATTACTATACTCATTACTCTTTTTATTATCAATCTAACTCATATTATTAGCCATATTATGCTCACATGATCGATAGAACAACAATTACTATACTTATTACACTCACTGTTACCAATCCAACTCATATTATTAACCATATTATGCAGATATGATCGATATAACGACAATTAATATACTTACTACTCTCATTATTATCAATCTAACTCATATTATTAGCCATATTGTGCTTATATGATCGATAGAACGGCAATTACTATACTTATTACTCTTATTATTATCAATCTAACTCATATTATTAGCCATATTATGCTTATATGATCGATAGGACGACAATTACTATACTTATTACACTCACTGTTATCAATCTAACTCATATTATTAGCCATATTATGGTTATATGACCGATAGAACGACAATTTACTATACTTATTACACTCACTATTATCAATCTAACTCATATTATTGGCCATATTATGGTTATATGACCGATAGAACGACAATTCCTATACTTATCACACTCACTATTATCAATCTAACACATATTATTAGCCATATTATGGTTATATGACCGATAGAACGACAATTACTATACTTATTACTCTTATTATTATCAATCGAACTCATATTATTAGCCATATTATGCTTATATGATCGATAGGACGACAATTACTATACTTATTACTCTCAATCTTATCAATCTAACTCATATAATTAGCCATATTATGGTTATATGACCGATAGAACGACAATTACTATGCTTATTACTCTTATTATTATCAATCTAACTCATATTATTAGCCATATTATGCTTATATGATCGATAGGACGACAATTACTATACTCATTACTCTTATTATTATCAATCTAACTCATATTATTAGCCATGTTATGCTTATATGATCGATAGAACGACAATTACTACACTTATTACACTCACTATTATCAATCTAATTCATGTTATTAATCATATTATGCAGATATGATCGATAGAACGACAAATACTATACTGATTACTCTTACTATTATTAATCTAACTCATATTATTAGCCATATTATGCTTATATGACCGATAGAACGACAATTACTATACTTATTACACTCACTATTATCAATCTAACTCATATTATTAGCCATATTATGGTTATATGACCGATAGAACGACAATTACTATACTTATCACACACACTATTATCAATCTAACTCATATTATTAGCCATATTATGGTTATATGACCGATAGGACGACAATTACTATACTTATTACTCTTATTATTATCAATCCAACTCATATTATTAGCCATATTATGCTTATATGATCGATAGGACGACAATTACTATACTCATCACTCTTATTATTATGAATCTAACTCATATTATTAGCCATATTATGCTCATATGATCGATAGAACGACAATTACTATACTTATTACAGTCACTGTTATCAATCCAACTCATATTATTAACCATATTATGCAGATATGATCGATATAACGACAATTAATATACTTATTACTCTTATTATTATCAATCTAACTCATATTATTAGCCATATTATGCTTATATGATCGATAGAACGACAATTACTATACTTATTACACTTACTATTATCAATGTAACTCATATTATTAGCCATATAATGCTTATATGATCGATAGGACGACAATTACTATACTCATTACTCTTATTATTATCAATCTAACTCATATTATTAGCCATATTATGCTTATATGATCGATAAAACGACAATTGCTATGCTTATTACTCTTATTATTATCAATCTAACTCATATTATTAGCCATATTATGCTTATATGATCGATAGAACGACGATTACTATACTTATCACACTCACTATTATCAATCTAACTCATATTATTAGCCATATTATGCTCATATGATCGATAGAACGACAATTACTATACTTATTACACTCACTGTTATCAATCCAACTCATATTATTAACCATATTATGCAGATATGATCGATATAACGACAATTAATATACTTATTACTCTTATTATAATCAATCTAACTCATATTATTAGCCATATTATGCTTATATGATCGATAGAACGACGATTACTATACTTATTAATCTCACTATTATCAATCTAACTCATATTATTAGCCATATTATGCTTATATGATCGGTAGAACGACAATTACTATACTTATTACACTTATTATTATCAATCTAACTCATATAATTAGCCATATTATGGTTATATGACCGATAGAACGACAATTACTATGCTTATTACTCTTATTATTATCAATCTGACTCACATTATTAGCCATATTATGCTTATATGATCGATAGGACGACAATTACTATACTCATTACTCTTATTATTATCAATCTAACTCATATTATTAGCCATATTGTGCTTATATGATCGATAGAACGGCAATTACTATACTTATTACTCTTATTATTATCAATCTAACTCATATTATTTGCCATATTATGCTTATATGATCGATAGAACGACAATTACTATACTCATTACTCTTATTATTATCAATCTAACTCATATTATTAGCCATATTATGCTTATATGATCGATAGAACGACAATTACTATACTTATTAAACTTATTATTATCAATCTAACTCATATTATTAGCCATATTATGCTTATATGATCGATAGGACGACAATAACTATACTCATTACTCTTTTTATTATCAATCTAACTCATATTATTAGCCATATTATGCTTATATGATCGATAGTACGACAATTACTATACTTATTACACTCACTGTTATCAATCTAACTCATATTATTAGCCATATTATGCTTATATGATCGATAGAACGACAATTACTATACTTATTACACTCACTATTATCAATCTAACTCATATTATTAGCCATATTATGCTCATATGATCGATAGAACGACAATTACTATACTTATTACACTCACTGTTATCAATGCGACTCATATTATTAACCATATTATGCTTATATGATCGATAGAACGACAATTACTATACTCATTACTCTTATTATTATCAATCTAACTCATATTATTAGCCATATTATGCTTATATGATCGATAGAACGACAATTACTATACTTATTAAACTTATTATTATCAATCTAACTCATATTATTAGCCATATTATGCTTATATGATCGATAGGACGACAATAACTATACTCATTACTCTTTTTATTATCAATCTAACTCATATTATTAGCCATATTATGCTTATATGATCGATAGTACGACAATTACTATACTTATTACACTCACTGTTATCAATCTAACTCATATTATTAGCCATATTATGCTTATATGATCGATAGAACGACAATTACTATACTTATTACACTCACTATTATCAATCTAACTCATATTATTAGCCATATTATGCTCATATGATCGATAGAACGACAATTACTATACTTATTACACTCACTGTTATCAATCCGGACTCATATTATTAACCATATTATGCAGATATGATCGATATAACGACAATTAGTATACTTATTACTCTTATTATAATCAATCTAACTCATATTATTAGCCATATTATGCTTATATGATCGTAGAACGACAATTACCTATACTTATTACACTCACTATTATCAATCTAACTCATATTATTAGCCATATTATGGTTATATGATCGATAGAACGACGATTACTATACTTATTAATCTCATTATTATCAATCTAACGTATATTATTAGCCATATTATGGTTATATGACCGATAGAACGACAATTACTATACTTATTACTCTTATTATTAATCAATCTAACTCATATTATAAGCCATATTATGCTTATATGATCGATAGGACGACAATTACTATACTCATGACTCTTATTATTATCAATCTAACTCATATTATTAGCCATATTATGCATATATGATCGATATAACGACAACTACTATACTTATTACACTCACTGTTATCAATCTAACTCATATTATTAGCCATATCATGGTTATATGACCGATAGAACGACAATTACTATACTTGTTACTCTTATTATTATCAATCTAACTCATATTATTAGCCATATTATGCTTATATGATCGATAGAACGACAATTACTATACTCACTACTCTCATTATTATCAATCTAACTCATATTATTAGCCATATTATGGTTATATGACCCATAGAACGACAATTACTATACTTATTACACTCACTATTATCAATCTAACTCATATTATTAGCCATATTATGGTTATAAGACCGATAGAGCGACAATTACTATACTTACTACACTCACTATTATCAATCTAACTCATATTATTAGCCATATTATGGTTATATGACCGACAGAACGACAATTACTATACTTATTACTCTTATTATTATCAATCTAACTCATATTATTAGCCATATTATGCTTATATGATCGATAGGACGACAATTACTATACTTATTACACTCACTGTTATCAATCTAACTCATATTATTAGCCATATTATGGTTATATGACCGATAGAACGACAATTACTATACTTATTACACTCACTATTATCAATCTAACTCATATTATTGGCCATATTATGGTTATATGACCGATAGAACGACAATTACTATACTTATCACACTCACTATTATCAATCTAACTCATATTATTAGCCATATTATGGTTATATGACCGATAGAACGACAATTACTATACTTATTACTCTTATTATTATCAATCGAACTGATATTATTAGCCATATTATGCTTATATGATCGATAGGACGACAATTACTATACTTATTACTCTCAATCTTATCAATCTAACTCATATAATTAGCCATATTATGGTTATATGACCGATAGAACGACAATTACTATGCTTATTACTCTTATTATTATCAATCTAACTCATATTATTAGCCATATTATGCTTATATGATCGATAGCACGCCAATTACTATACTCATTACTCTTATTATTATCAATCTAACTCATATTATTAGCCATATTATGCTTATATGATCGATAGAACGACAATTACTACACTTATTACACTCACTATTATCAATCTAATTCATGTTATTAACCATATTATGCAGATATGATCGATAGAACGACAAATACTATACTGATTACTCTTACTATTATTAATCTAACTCATATTATTAGCCATATTATGCTTATATGATCGATAGAACGACAATTACTATGCTTATTACTCTTATTATTATCAATCTAACTCATATTATTTGCCATATTATGATTATATGACCGATAGAATGACAATTACTATGCTTATTACTCCTATTATTATCAATCTAACTCATATTATTAGTCATATTATGCTTATATGATCGATAAAACGACAATTACTATGCTTATTACTCTTATTATTATCAATCCAACTCATATTATTAGCCATATTATGCTTATATGATCGATAGGACGACAATTACTATACTCATTACTCTTATTATTATGAATCTAACTCATATTATTAGCCATATTATGCTCATATGATCGATAGAACGACAATTACTATACTTATTACACTCACTGTTATCAATCCAACTCATATTATTAACCATATTATGCAGATATGATCGATATAACGACAATTAATATACTTATTACTCTTATTATTATCAATCTAACTCATATTATTAGCCATATTATGCTTATATGATCGATAGAACGACAATTACTATACTTATTACACTTACTATTATCAATGTAACTCATATTATTAGCCATATTATGCTTATATGATCGATAGGACGACAATTACTATACTCATTACTCTTATTATTATCAATCTAACTCATATTATTAGGCATATTATGGTTATATGACCGATAGAACGACAATTACTATACTTATTACACTCACTATTATCAATATAACTCATATTATTAGCCATATTATGGTTATATGACCGATAGAACGACAATTACTATACTTATCACACTCACTATTATCAATCTAACTCATATTATTAGCCATATTATGCTCATATGATCGATAGAACGACAATTACTATACTTATTACACTCACTGTTATCAATCCAACTCATATTATTAACCATATTATGCAGATATGATCGATATAACGACAATTAATATACTTATTACTCTTATTATAATCAATCTAACTCATATTATTAGCCATATTATGCTTATATGATCGATAGAAACGACGATTACTATACTTATTAATCTCACTATTATCAATCTAACTCATATTATTAGCCATATTATGCTTATATGATCGGTAGAACGACAATTACTATACTTATTACGCTTATTATTATCAATCTAACTCATATTATTAGCCATATTATGCTTATATGATCGATAGAACGACAATTACTATACTCATTACTCTCATTATTATCAATCTAACTCATATAATTAGCCATATTATGGTTATATGACCGATAGAACGACAATTACTATGCTTATTACACTTATTATTATCAATCTAACTCACATTATTAGCCATATTATGCTTATATGATCGATAGGACGACAATTACTATACTCATTACTCTTATTATTATCAATCTAACACATATTATTAGCCATATTATGCTTATATGATCGATAGAACGACAATTACTATACTCATTACTCTTTTTATTATCAATCTAACTCATATTATTAGCCATATTATGCTCACATGATCGATAGAACAACAATTACTATACTTATTACACTCACTGTTACCAATCCAACTCATATTATTAACCATATTATGCAGATATGATCGATATAACGACAATTAATATACTTACTACTCTCATTATTATCAATCTAACTCATATTATTAGCCATATTGTGCTTATATGATCGATAGAACGGCAATTACTATACTTATTACTCTTATTATTATCAATCTAACTCATATTATTAGCCATATTATGCTTATATGATCGATAGGACGACAATTACTATACTTATTACACTCACTGTTATCAATCTAACTCATATTATTAGCCATATTATGGTTATATGACCGATAGAACGACAATTACTATACTTATTACACTCACTATTATCAATCTAACTCATATTATTGGCCATATTATGGTTATATGACGATAGAACGACAATTACTATACTTATTACTCTTATTATTATCAATCTAACTCATATTATAAGCCATATTATGCTTATATGATCGATAGGACGACAATTACTATACTCATTACTCTTATTATTATCAATCTAACTCATATTATTAGCCATATTATGCATATATGATCGATATAACGACAACTACTATACTTATTACACTCACTGTTATCAATCTAACTCATATTATTAGCCATATCATGGTTTTATGACCGATAGAACGACAATTACTATACTTGTTACTCTTATTATTATCAATCTAACTCATATTATTAGCCATATTATGGTTATATGACCGACAGAACGACAATTACTATACTTATTACTCTTATTATTATCAATCTAACTCATATTATTAGCCATATTATGCTTATATGATCGATAGGACGACAATTACTATACTTATTACACTCACTGTTATCAATCTAACTCATATTATTAGCCATATTATGGTTATATGACCGATAGAACGACAATTACTATACTTATTACACTCACTATTATCAATCTAACTCATATATATTGGCCATATTATGGTTATATGACCGATAGAACGACAATTACTATACTTATCACACTCACTATTATCAATCTAACTCATATTATTAGCCATATTATGGTTATATGACCGATAGAACGACAATTACTATACTTATTACTCTTATTATTATCAATCGAACTGATATTATTAGCCATATTATGCTTATATGATCGATAGGACGACAATTACTATACTTATTACTCTCAATCTTATCAATCTAACTCATATAATTAGCCATATTATGGTTATATGACCGATAGAACTACAATTACTATGCTTATTACTCTTATTATTATCAATCTAACTCATATTATTAGCCATATTATGCTTATATGATCGATAGCACGCCAATTACTATACTCATTACTCTTATTATTATCAATCTAACTCATATTATTAGCCATATTATGCTTATATGATCGATAGAACGACAATTACTACACTTATTACACTCACTATTATCAATCTAATTCATGTTATTAACCATATTATGCAGATATGATCGATAGAACGACAATACTATACTGATTACTCTTACTATTATTAATCTAACTCATATTATTAGCCATATTATGCTTATATGATCGATAGAACGACAATTACTATGCTTATTACTCTTATTATTATCAATCTAACTCATATTATTTGCCATATTATGATTATATGACCGATAGAACGACAATTACTATGCTTATTACTCCTATTATTATCAATCTAACTCATATTATTAGTCATATTATGCTTATATGATCGATAAAACGACAATTACTATGCTTATTACTCTTATTATTATCAATCCAACTCATATTATTAGCCATATTATGCTTATATGATCGATAGGACGACAATTACTATACTCATTACTCTTATTATTATGAATCTAACTCATATTATTAGCCATATTATGCTCATATGATCGATAGAACGACAATTACTATACTTATTACACTCACTGTTATCAATCCAACTCATATTATTAACCATATTATGCAGATATGATCGATATAACGACAATTAATATACTTATTACTCTTATTATTATCAATCTAACTCATATTATTAGCCATATTATGCTTATATGATCGATAGAACGACAATTACTATACTTATTACACTTACTATTATCAATGTAACTCATATTATTAGCCATATTATGCTTATATGATCGATAGGACGACAATTACTATACTCATTACTCTTATTATTATCAATCTAACTCATATTATTAGGCATATTATGGTTATATGACCGATAGAACGACAATTACTATACTTATTACACTCACTATTATCAATATAACTCATATTATTAGCCATATTATGGTTATATGACCGATAGAACGACAATTACTATACTTATCACACTCACTATTATCAATCTAACTCATATTATTAGCCATATTATGCTCATATGATCGATAGAACGACAATAACTATTCTTATTACACTCACTGTTATCAATCCAACTCATATTATTAACCATATTATGCAGATATGATCGATATAACGACAATTAATATACTTATTACTCTTATTATAATCAATCTAACTCATATTATTAGCCATATTATGCTTATATGATCGATAGAACGACGATTACTATACTTATTAATCTCACTATTATCAATCTAACTCATATTATTAGCCATATTATGCTTATATGATCGGTAGAACGACAATTACTATACTTATTACGCTTATTATTATCAATCTAACTCATATTATTAGCCATATTATGCTTATATGATCGATAGAACGACAATTACTATACTCATTACTCTCATTATTATCAATCTAACTCATATAATTAGCCATATTATGGTTATATGACCGATAGAACGACAATTACTATGCTTATTACACTTATTATTATCAATCAAACTCACATTATTAGCCATATTATGCTTATATGATCGATAGGACGACAATTACTATACTCATTACTCTTATTATTATCAATCTAACTCATATTATTAGCCATATTATGCTTATATGATCGATAGAACGACAATTACTATACTCATTACTCTTTTTATTATCAATCTAACTCATATTATTAGCCATATTATGCTCACATGATCGATAGAACAACAATTACTATACTTATTACACTCACTGTTACCAATCCAACTCATATTATTAACCATATTATGCAGATATGATCGATATAACGACAATTAATATACTTACTACTCTCATTATTATCAATCTAACTCATATTATTAGCCATATTGTGCTTATATGATCGATAGAACGGCAATTACTATACTTATTACACTCACTGTTATCAATCTAACTCATATTATTAGCCATATTATGGTTATATGACCGATAGAACGACAATTACTATACTTATTACACTCACTATTATCAATCTAACTCATATTATTGGCCATATTATGGTTATATGACCGATAGAACGACAATTCCTATACTTATCACACTCACTATTATCAATCTAACACATATTATTAGCCATATTATGGTTATATGACCGATAGAACGACAATTACTATACTTATTACTCTTATTATTATCAATCGAACTCATATTATTAGCCATATTATGCTTATATGATCGATAGGACGACAATTACTATACTTATTACTCTCAATCTTATCAATCTAACTCATATAATTAGCCATATTATGGTTATATGACCGATAGAACGACAATTACTATGCTTATTACTCTTATTATTATCAATCTAACTCATATTATTAGCCATATTATGCTTATATGATCGATAGGACGACAATTACTATACTCATTACTCTTATTATTATCAATCTAACTCATATTATTAGCCATGTTATGCTTATATGATCGATAGAACGACAATTACTACACTTATTACACTCACTATTATCAATCTAATTCATGTTATTAACCATATTATGCAGATATGATCGATAGAACGACAAATACTATACTGATTACTCTTACTATTATTAATCTAACTCATATTATTAGCCATATTATGCTTATATGACCGATAGAACGACAATTACTATACTTATTACACTCACTATTATCAATCTAACTCATATTATTAGCCATATTATGGTTATATGACCGATAGAACGACAATTACTATACTTATCACACACACTATTATCAATCTAACTCATATTATTAGCCATATTATGGTTATATGACCGATAGGACGACAATTACTATACTTATTACTCTTATTATTATCAATCCAACTCATATTATTAGCCATATTATGCTTATATGATCGATAGGACGACAATTACTATACTCATCACTCTTATTAATATGAATCTAACTCATATTATTAGCCATATTATGCTCATATGATCGATAGAACGACAATTACTATACTTATTACAGTCACTGTTATCAATCCAACTCATATTATTAACCATATTATGCAGATATGATCGATATAACGACAATTAATATACTTATTACTCTTATTATTATCAATCTAACTCATATTATTAGCCATATTATGCTTATATGATCGATAGAACGACAATTACTATACTTATTACACTTACTATTATCAATGTAACTCATATTATTAGCCATATAATGCTTATATGATCGATAGGACGACAATTACTATACTCATTACTCTTATTATTATCAATCTAACTCATATTATTAGCCATATTATGCTTATATGATCGATAAAACGACAATTGCTATGCTTATTACTCTTATTATTATCAATCTAACTCATATTATTAGCCATATTATGCTTATATGATCGATAGAACGACGATTACTATACTTATCACACTCACTATTATCAATCTAACTCATATTATTAGCCATATTATGCTCATATGATCGATAGAACGACAATTACTATACTTATTACACTCACTGTTATCAATCCAACTCATATTATTAACCATATTATGCAGATATGATCGATATAACGACAATTAATATACTTATTACTCTTATTATAATCAATCTAACTCATATTATTAGCCATATTATGCTTATATGATCGATAGAACGACGATTACTATACTTATTAATCTCACTATTATCAATCTAACTCATATTATTAGCCATATTATGCTTATATGATCGGTAGAACGACAATTACTGTACTTATTACACTTATTATTATCAATCTAACTCATATTATTAGCCATATTATGCTTATATGATCGATAGAACGACAATTACTATACCTATTACTCTCATTATTATCAATCTAACTCATATAATTAGCCATATTATGGTTATATGACCGATAGAACGACAATTACTATGCTTATTACTCTTATTATTATCAATCTAACTCACATTATTAGCCATATTATGCTTATATGATCGATAGGACGACAATTACTATACTCATTACTCTTATTATTATCAATCTAACTCATATTATTAGCCATATTATGCTTATATGATCGATAGAACGACAATTACTACACTTATTACACTCACTATTATCAATCTAATTCATGTTATTAACCATATTATGCAGATATGACCGATAGAACGACAAATACTGTACTGATTACTCTTATTATTATTAATCTAACTCATATTATTAGCCATATTATGCTCATATGATCGATAGAACGACAATTACTATACTTATTACACTCACTGTTATCAATCCAACTCATATTATTAACCATATTATGCAGATATGATCGATATAACGACAATTAATATACTTACTACTCTCATTATTATCAATCTAACTCATATTATTAGCCATATTATGCTTATATGATCGATAGAACGACAATTACTATACTTATTAATCTTATTATTATCAATCTAACACATATTATTAGCCATATTATGCTTATATGATCGATAGAACGACAATTACTATACTCAATACTCTTTTTATTATCAATCTAACTCATATTATTAGCCATATTATGCTCACATGATCGATAGAACCACAATTACTATACTTATTACACTCACTGTTATCAATCCAACTCATATTATTAACCATATTATGCAGATATGATCGATATAACGACAATTAATATACTTACTACTCTCATTATTATCAATCTAACTCATATTATTAGCCATATTGTGCTTATATGATCGATAGAACGGCAATTACTATACTTATTACTCTTATTATTATCAATCTAACTCATATTATTTGCCATATTATGCTTATATGATCGATAGAACGACAATTACTATACTCATTACTCTTATTATTATCAATCTAACACATATTATTAGCCATATTATGGTTATATGACCGATAGAACGACAATTACTATACTTATTACTCTTATTATTATCAATCGAACTCATATTATTAGCCATATTATGCTTATATGATCGATAGGACGACAATTACTATACTTATTACTCTCAATCTTATCAATCTAACTCATATAATTAGCCATATTATGGTTATATGACCGATAGAACGACAATTACTATGCTTATTACTCTTATTATTATCAATCTAACTCATATTATTAGCCATATTATGCTTATATGATCGATAGGACGACAATTACTATACTCATTACTCTTATTATTATCAATCTAACTCATATTATTAGCCATGTTATGCTTATATGATCGATAGAACGACAATTACTACACTTATTACACTCACTATTATCAATCTAATTCATGTTATTAACCATATTATGCAGATATGATCGATAGAACGACAAATACTATACTGATTACTCTTACTATTATTAATCTAACTCATATTATTAGCCATATTATGCTTATATGACCGATAGAACGACAATTACTATACTTATTACACTCACTATTATCAATCTAACTCATATTATTAGCCATATTATGCTTATATGATCGGTAGAACGACAATTACTATACTTATTACACTTATTATTATCAATCTAACTCATATTATCAGCCATATTATGCTTATATGATCGATAGAACGACAATTACTATACTTGTTACTCTCATTATTATCAATCTAACTCATATAATTAGCCATATTATGGTTATATGACCGATAGAACGACAATTACTATGCTTATTACTCTTATTATTATCAATCTAACTCACATTATTAGCCATATTATGCTTATATGATCGATAGGACGACAATTACTATACTCATTACTCTTATTATTATCAATCTAACTCATATTATTAGCCATATTATGCTTATATGATCGATAGAACGACAATTACTACACTTATTACACTCACTATTATCAATCTAATTCATGTTATTAACCATATTATGCAGATATGACCGATAGAACGACAAATACTATACTGTTTACTCTTATTATTATTAATCTAACTCATATTATTAGCCATATTATGCTCATATGATCGATAGAACGACAATTACTATACTTATTACACTCACTGTTATCAATCCAACTCATATTATTAACCATATTATGCAGATATGATCGATATAACGACAATTAATATACTTACTACTCTCATTATTATCAATCTAACTCATATTATTAGCCATATTGTGCTTATATGATCGATAGAACGGCAATTACTATACTTATTACTCTTATTATTAACAATCTAACTCATATTATTAGCCATATTATGCTTATATGATCGATAGAACGACAATTACTATACTCATTACTCTTATTATTATCAATCTAACTCATATTATTAGCCATATTATGCTTATATGATCGATAGAACGACAATTACTATACTTATTAATCTTATTATTATCAATCTAACTCATATTATTAGCCATATTATGCTTATATGATCGATAGAACGACAATTACTATACTCATTACTCTTTTTATTATCAATCTAACTCATATTATTAGCCATATTATGCTCATATGATCGATAGAACAACAATTACTATACTTATTACACTCACTGTTATCAATCCAACTCATATTATTAACCATATTATGCAGATATGATCGATATAACGACAATTAATATACTTACTACTCTCATTATTATCAATCTAACTCATATTATTAGCCATATTGTGCTTATATGATCGATAGAACGGCAACTACTATACTTATTACTCTTATTATTATCAATCTAACTCATATTATTTGCCATATTATGCTTATATGATCGATAGAACGACAATTACTATACTCATTACTCTTATTATTATCAATCTAACTCATATTATTAACCATATTATGCTTATATGATCGATAGTACGACTATTACTATACTTATTACACTCACTGTTACCAATCTAACTCATATTATTAGCCATATTATGGTTATATGACCGATAGAACGACAATTACTATACTTATTACTCTTATTATAATCAATCTAACTCATATTATTAGCCATATTATGCTTATATGATCGATAGGACGACAATTACTATACTCATTACTCTTATTATTATCAATCTAACTCATATTATTAGCCATGTTATGCTTATATGATCGATAGAACGACAATTACTACACTTATTACACTCACTATTATCAATCTAATTCATGTTATTAACCATATTATGCAGATATGATCGATAGAACGACAAATACTATACTGATTACTCTTACTATTATTAATCTAACTCATATTATTAGCCATATTATGCTTATATGACCGATAGAACGACAATTACTATACTTATTACACTCACTATTATCAATCTAACTCATATTATTAGCCATATTATGGTTATATGACCGATAGAACGACAATTACTATACTTATCACACACACTATTATCAATCTAACTCATATTATTAGCCATATTATGGTTATATGACCGATAGGACGACAATTACTATACTTATTACTCTTATTATTATCAATCCAACTCATATTATTAGCCATATTATGCTTATATGATCGATAGTACGACAATTACTATACTTATTACACTCACTGTTATCAATCTAACTCATATTATTAGCCATATTATGCTTATATGATCGATAGAACGACAATTACTATACTTATTACACTCACTATTATCAATCTAACTCATATTATTAGCCATATTATGCTCATATGATCGATAGAACGACAATTACTATACTTATTACACTCACTGTTATCAATCCGACTCATATTATTAACCATATTATGCAGATATGATCGATATAACGACAATTAGTATACTTATTACTCTTATTATAATCAATCTAACTCATATTATTAGCCATATTATGCTTATATGATCGATAGAACGACGATTACTATACTTATTAATCTCACTATTATCAATCTAACTCATATTATTAGCCATATTATGCTTATATGATCGGTAGAACGACAATTACTATACTTATTACACTTATTATTATCAATCTAACTCATATTATCAGCCATATTATGCTTATATGATCGATAGAACGACAATTACTATACTTGTTACTCTCATTATTATCAATCTAACTCATATAATTAGCCATATTATGGTTATATGACCGATAGAACGACAATTACTATGCTTATTACTCTTATTATTATCAATCTAACTCACATTATTAGCCATATTATGCTTATATGATCGATAGAACGACAATTACTATACTCATTACTCTTATTATTATCAATCTAACTCATATTATTAGCCATATTATGCTTATATGATCGATAGAACGACAATTACTACACTTATTACACTCACTATTATCAATCTAATTCATGTTATTAACCATATTATGCAGATATGACCGATAGAACGACAAATACTATACTGATTACTCTTATTATTATTAATCTAACTCATATTATTAGCCATATTATGCTCATATGATCGATAGAACGACAATTACTATACTTATTACACTCACTGTTATCAATCCAACTCATATTATTAACCATATTATGCAGATATGATCGATATAACGACAATTAATATACTTACTACTCTCATTATTATCAATCTAACTCATATTATTAGCCATATTGTGCTTATATGATCGATAGAACGGCAATTACTATACTTATTACTCTTATTATTATCAATCTAACTCATATTATTAGCCATATTATGCTTATATGATCGATAGAACGACAATTACTATACTCATTACTCTTATTATTATCAATCTAACTCATATTATTAGCCATATTATGCTTATATGATCGATAGAACGACAATTACTATACTTATTAATCTTATTATTATCAATCTAACTCATATTATTAGCCATATTATGCTTATATGATCGATAGAACGACAATTACTATACTCATTACTCTTTTTATTATCAATCTAACTCATATTATTAGCCATATTATGCTCATATGATCGATAGAACAACAATTACTATACTTATTACACTCACTGTTATCAATCCAACTCATATTATTAACCATATTATGCAGATATGATCGATATAACGACAATTAATATACTTACTACTCTCATTATTATCAATCTAACTCATATTATTAACCATATTATGCAGATATGATCGATATAACGACAATTAATATACTTACTACTCTCATTATTATCAATCTAACTCATATTATTAGCCATATTGTGCTTATATGATCGATAGAACGGCAATTACTATACTTATTACTCTTATTATTATCAATCTAACTCATATTATTAGCCATATTATGCTTATATGATCGATAGAACGACAATTACTATACTTATTACTCTCATTATTATCAATCTAACTCATATTATTAGCCATATTATGCTTATATGATCGATAGAACGACAATTACTATACTTATTACTCTCATTGTTATCAATCTAACTCATATTATTAGCCATATTATGTTTATATGATCGATAGAACGACAATTACTATACTTATTACTCTCATTATTATCAATCTAACTCATATTATTAGCCATATTATGGTTATATGGCCGATAGATGGACAATTACTATGCTTATTACTCTTATTATTATCAATCTAACTCATATTATTAGCCATATTATGCTTATATGATCGATAGAACGACAATTACTGTACTCATTACTCATATTATTATCAATCTAACTCATATTATTAGCCATATTATGCTTATATGATCGATATAACGACAATTACTAAACTTATTACACTCACTGTTATCAATCTCACTCATATTATTAGCCATATTATGGTTATATGATCGATAGGACGACAATTACTATACTCATTACTCTTATTATTATCAATCTAACTCATATTATTAGCCATATAATGCTTATATGATCGATAGGACGACAATTACTATACTCATTACTCTTAGTATTATCAATCTAACTCATATTATTAGCCATATTATGCATATATGATCGATAGGACGACAATCACTGTACTCATTACTTTTATTATTATCAATTTAACTCATATTATTAGCCATATTATGCAGATATGATCGATAGAACGACAATTACTATACTTATTACTCTTATTATTATCAATCTAACTCATATTATTAGCCATATTATGCTTATATGATCCGTAGAACGACAGTTACTATAGTTATTAATCTTATTATTATCAATCTAACTCATATTATTAGCCATATTATGGTTATATGACCGATAGAACGGCAAGTACTATACTTATTACTCTTATTATTATCAATCTAACTCATATTATTAGCCATATTATGCTTTTATGATCGATAGGACGACAATTACTATACTCATTACTCTTACTATTATCAATCTAACTCATATTATTAGCCATATTGTGCTTATATGATCGATAGAACGACAAGTACTATACTTACTACTTTTACTATTATCAATCTAACTCGTATGATTAGCCATATTATGCTTATATGATCGATAGAACGACAATTACTATTCTTATTACACTCACTGTTATCAATCTAACTCATATTATTAGCCATATTTTGATTATATGACCGATAGAACGACAATTACTATACTTATTACACTTATTATTATCAATCTAACTCATATTATTAGCCATATTATGCTTATATGATCGATAGGACGACAATTACTATACTCATTACTCTTACTCTAATCAATCTAACTCATATTATTAGCCATATTGTGCTTATATGATCGATAGAACGACAAGTACTATACTTACTACTTTTACTATTATCAATCTAACTCATATGATTAGCCATATTATGCTTATATGATCGATAGAACGACAATTACTATTCTTATTACACTCACTGTTATCAATCTAACTCATATTATTAGCCATATTTTGATTATATGACCGATAGAACGACAATTACTATACTTATTACACTTATTATTATCAATCTAACTCATATTATTAGCCATATTATGCTTATATGATCGATAGAACGACAATTACAATACTCATTACTCTTATTATTATTAATCTAACTCATATTATTAGCCATATTATGCTTATATGATCGATAGAACGACAATTACTATACTTATTACTCTCTTTATTATCAATCTAACTCATATTATTAGCCATATTATGCTTATATGATCGATAGTACGACAATTACTAGACTCATTACTCTTATTATTATCAACCTAATTCATATTATTAGCCATATTATGCTTATATGATCGATAGGACGACAATTACTATACTCATTACTCTTATTATTATCAATCTAACTCATATTATTAGCCATATTATGCTTATATGATCGATAGAACGACAATTACTATACTCATTACTCTTTTTATTATCAATCTAACTCATATTATTAGCCATATTATGCTCATATGATCGATAGAACAACAATTACTATACTTATTACACTCACTGTTATCAATCCAACTCATATTATTAACCATATTATGCAGATATGATCGATATAACGACAATTAATATACTTACTACTCTCATTATTATCAATCTAACTCATATTATTAGCCATATTGTGCTTATATGATCGATAGAACGGCAACTACTATACTTATTACTCTTATTATTATCAATCTAACTCATATTATTTGCCATATTATGCTTATATGATCGATAGAACGACAATTACTATACTCATTACTCTTATTATTATCAATCTAACTCATATTATTAACCATATTATGCTTATATGATCGATAGTACGACTATTACTATACTTATTACACTCACTGTTACCAATCTAACTCATATTATTAGCCATATTATGGTTATATGACCGATAGAACGACAATTACTATACTTATTACACTTATTATTATCAATCTAACTCATTTTATTAGCCATATTATGCTTATATGATCGATAGGACGACAATTACTATACTCATTACTCTTATTATTATCAATCTAACTCATACTATTAGCCATATAATGCTTATATGATCGATAGGACGACAATTACTATACTCATTACTCTTATTATTATCAATCTAACTCATTTTATTAGCCATATTATGCTTATATGATCGATAGAACGACAATTACTATACTTGTTACTCTCATTATTATCAATCTAACTCATATAATTAGCCATATTATGGTTATATGACCGATAGAACGACAATTACTATGCTTATTACTCTTATTATTATCAATCTAACTCACATTATTAGCCATATTATGCTTATATGATCGATAGGACGACAATTACTATACTCATTACTCTTATTATTATCAATCTAACTCATATTATTAGCCATATTATGCTTATATGATCGATAGAACGACAATTACTACACTTATTACACTCACTATTATCAATCTAATTCATGTTATTAACCATATTATGCAGATATGACCGATAGAACGACAAATACTATACTGATTACTCTTATTATTATTAATCTAACTCATATTATTAGCCATATTATGCTCATATGATCGATAGAACGACAATTACTATACTTATTACACTCACTGTTATCAATCCAACTCATATTATTAACCATATTATGCAGATATGATCGATATAACGACAATTAATATACTTACTACTCTCATTATTATCAATCTAACTCATATTATTAGCCATATTGTGCTTATATGATCGATAGAACGGCAATTACTATACTTATTACTCTTATTATTATCAATCTAACTCATATTATTAGCCATATTATGCTTATATGATCGATAGAACGACAATTACTATACTCATTACTCTTATTATTATCAATCTAACTCATATTATTAGCCATATTATGCTTATATGATCGATAGAACGACAATTACTATACTTATTAATCTTATTATTATCAATCTAACTCATATTATTAGCCATATTGTGCTAATATGATCGATAGAACGGCAACTACTATACTTATTACTCTTATTATTATCAATCTAACTCATATTATTTGCCATATTATGCTTATATGACCGATAGAACGACAATTACTATACTTATTACACTCACTATTATCAATCTAACTCATATTATTAGCCATATTATGGTTATACGACCGATAGAACGACAATTACTATACTTATCACACACACTATTATCAATCTAACTCATATTATTAGCCATATTATGGTTATATGACCGATAGGACGACAATTACTATACTTATTACTCTTATTATTATCAATCCAACTCATATTATTAGCCATATTATGCTTATATGATCGATAGGACGACAATTACTACACTCATCACTCTTATTATTATGAATCTAACTCATATTATTAGCCATATTATGCTCATATGATCGATAGAACGACAATTACTATACTTATTACAGTCACTGTTATCAATCCAACTCATATTATTAACCATATTATGCAGATATGATCGATATAACGACAATTAATATACTTATTACTCTTATTATTATCAATCTAACTCATATTATTAGCCATATTATGCTTATATGATCGATAGAACGACAATTACTATACTTATTACACTTACTATTATCAATGTAACTCATATTATTAGCCATATTATGCTTATATGATCGATAAAACGACAATTGCTATGCTTATTACTCTTATTATTATCAATCTAACTCATATTATTAGCCATATTATGGTTATATGGCCGATAGAACGACAATTACTATACTTATTACTCTTATTATTATCAATCTAACTCATATTATTAGGCATATTATGGTTATATGACCGATAGAACGACAATTACTATACTTATTACACTCACTATTATCAATCTAACTCATATTATTAGCCATATTATGGTTATATGACCGATAGAACGACAATTACTATACTTATCACACTCACTATTATCAATCTAACTCATATTATTAGCCATGTTATGCTCATATGATCGATAGAACGACAATTACTATACTTATTACACTCACTGTTATCAATCCAACTCATATTATTAACCATATTATGCAGATATGATCGATATAACGACAATTAATATACTTATTACTCTTATTATAATCAATCTAACTCATATTATTAGCCATATTATGCTTATATGATCGATAGAACGACGATTACTATACTTATCACACTCACTATTATCAATCTAACTCATATTATTAGCCATATTATGCTCATATGATCGATAGAACGACAATTACTATACTTATTACACTCACTGTTATCAATCCAACTCATATTATTAACCATATTATGCAGATATGATCGATATAACGACAATTAATATACTTATTACTCTTATTATAATCAATCTAACTCATATTATTAGCCACATTATGCTTATATGATCGATAGAACGACGATTACTATACTTATTAATCTCACTATTATCAATCTAACTCATATTATTAGCCATATTATGCTTATATGATCGGTAGAACGACAATTACTATACTTATTACACTTATTATTATCAATCTAACTCATATTATTAGCCATATTATGCTTATATGATCGATAGAACGACAATTACTATACCTATTACTCTCATTATTATCAATCTAACTCATATTATTAGCCATATTATGCTTATATGATCGATAGAACGACAATTACTGTACTCATTACTCATATTATTATCAATCTAACTCATATTATTAGCCATATTATGCTTATATGATCGATATAACGACAATTACTAAACTTATTACACTCACTGTTATCAATCTCACTCATATTATTAGCCATATTATGGTTATATGATCGATAGGACGACAATTACTATACTCATTACTCTTATTATTATCAATCTAACTCATATTATTAGCCATATAATGCTTATATGATCGATAGGACGACAATTACTATACTCATTACTCTTAGTATTATCAATCTAACTCATATTATTAGCCATATTATGCATATATGATCGATTGGACGACAATCACTGTACTCATTACTCTTATTATTATCAATTTAACTCATATTATTAGCCATATTATGCAGATATGATCGATAGAACGACAATTACTATACTTATTACTCTTATTATTATCAATCTAACTCATATTATTAGCCATATTATGCTTATATGATCCGTAGAACGACAGTTACTATAGTTATTAATCTTATTATTATCAATCTAACTCATATTATTAGCCATATTATGGTTATATGACCGATAGAACGGCAAGTACTATACTTATTACTCTTATTATTATCAATCTAACTCATATTATTAGCCATATTATGCTTTTATGATCGATAGGACGACAATTACTATACTCATTACTCTTACTCTAATCAATCTAACTCATATTATTAGCCATATTGTGCTTATATGATCGATAGAACGACAAGTACTATACTTACTACTTTTACTATTATCAATCTAACTCATATGATTAGCCATATTATGCTTATATGATCGATAGAACGACAATTACTATTCTTATTACACTCACTGTTATCAATCTAACTCTTATTATTAGCCATATTTTGATTATATGACCGATAGAACGACAATTACTATACTTATTACACTTATTATTATCAATCTAACTCATATTATTAGCCATATTATGCTTATATGATCGATAGAACGACAATTACAATACTCATTACTCTTATTATTATCAATCTAACTCATATTATTAGCCATATTATGCTTATATGATCGATAGAACGACAATTACTATACTTATTACTCTCTTTATTATCAATCTAACTCATATTATTAGCCATATTATGCTTATATGATCGATAGTACGACAATTACTAGACTCATTACTCTTATTATTATCAACCTAATTCATATTATTAGCCATATTATGCTTATATGATCGATAGGACGACAATTACTATACTCATTACTCTTATTATTATCAATCTAACTCATATTATTAGCCATATTATGCTCATATGATCGATAGAACGACAATTACTATACTTATTACACTCACTGTTATCAATCCAACTCATATTATTAACCATATTATGCAGATATGATCGATAACACGACAATTACTATACTTATTACTCTTATTATTATCAATCTAACTCAAATTATTAGCCATATTATGCTTATATGATCGATATAACGACAATTACTATCCTCATTTCTCTTATTATTATCAATCTAACTCATATTATTAGCCATATTATGCTTATATGATCGATAGGACGACAATTACTATACTCATTACTCTTATTATTATCAATCTAACTCATATTATTAGCCATATTATGCTCATATGATCGATAGAACGACAATTACTATACTTATCACACTCACTGTTATCAATCCAACTCATATTATTAACCATATTATGCAGATATGATCGATAACACGACAATTACTATACTTATTACTCTTATTATTATCAATCTAACTCAAATTTTTAGCCATATTATGCTTATATGATCGATATAACGACAATTACTATACTCATTTCTCTTATTATTATCAATCTAACTCATATTATTAGCCATATTATGCTTATATGATCGATAGAACGACAATTACTATACTTATTACTCTCTTTATTATCAATCTAACTCATATTATTAGCCATATTATGCTTATATGATCGATAGTACGACAATTACTAGACTCATTACTCTTATTATTATCAACCTAATTCATATTATTAGCCATATTATGCTTATATGATCGATAGAACAGCAATTACAATACTCATTACTCTTATTATTATCAATCTAACTCATATTATTAGCCATATTATGCTTATATGATCGATAGGACGACAATTACTATACTCATTACTCTTATTATTATCAATCTAACTCATATTATTAGCCATATTATGCTCATATGATCGATAGAACGACAATTACTATACTTATCACACTCACTGTTATCAATCCAACTCATATTATTAACCATATTATGCAGATATGATCGATAACACGACAATTACTATACTTATTACTGTTATTATTATCAATCTAACTCAAATTATTAGCCATATTATGCTTATATGATCGATAGAACGACAATTACTATACCTATTACTCTCATTATTATCAATCTAACTCATATAATTAGCCATATTATGGTTATATGACCGATAGAACGACAATTACTATGCTTATTACTCTTATTATTATCAATCTAACTCACATTATTAGCCATATTATGCTTATATGATCGATAGGACGACAATTACTATACTCATTACACTTATTATTATCAATCTAACTCATATTATTAGCCATATTATGCTTATATGATCGATAGAACGACAATTACTACACTTATTACACTCACTATTATCAATCTAATTCATGTTATTAACCATATTATGCAGATGTGACCGATAGAACGACAAATACTATACTGATTACTCTTATTATTATTAATCTAACTCATATTATTAGCCATATTATGCTCATATGATCGATAGAACGACAATTACTATACTTATTACACTCACTGTTATCAATCCAACTCATATTATTAACCATATTATGCAGATATGATCGAAAAAACGACAATTAATATACTTACTACTCTCATTATTATCAATCTAACTCATATTATTAGCCATATTATGCTTATATGATCGATAGAACGACAATTACTATACTTATTAATCTTATTATTATCAATCTAACTCATATTATTAGCCATATTATGCTTATATGATCGATAGTACGACAATTACTATACTTATTACACTCACTGTTATCAATCTAACTCATATTATTAGCCATATTATGCTTATATGATCGATAGAACGGCAATTACTGTACTTATTACTCTTATTATTATCAATCTAACTCATATTATTAGCCATATTATGCTTATATGATCGATAGAACGACAATTACTATACTCATTACTCTTATTATTATCAATCTAACTCATATTATTAGCCATATTATGCTTATATGATCGATAGAACGACAATTACTATACTTATTAATCTTATTATTATCAATCTAACTCATATTATTAGCCATATTATGCTTATATGATCGATAGAACGACAATTACTATACTCATTACTCTTTTTATTATCAATCTAACTCATATTATTAGCCATATTATGCTCATATGATCGATAGAACAACAATTACTATACTTATTACACTCACTGTTATCAATCCAACTCATATTATTAACCATATTATGCAGATATGATCGATATAACGACAATTAATATACTTACTACTCTCATTATTATCAATCTAACTCATATTATTAGCCATATTGTGCTTATATGATCGATAGAACGGCAACTACTATACTTATTACTCTTATTATTATCAATCTAACTCATATTATTTGCCATATTATGCTTATATGATCGATAGAACGACAATTACTATACTCATTACTCTTATTATTATCAATCTAACTCATATTATTAACCATATTATGCTTATATGATCGATAGTACGACTATTACTATACTTATTACACTCACTGTTACCAATCTAACTCATATTATTAGCCATATTATGGTTATATGACCGATAGAACGACAATTACTATACTTATTACACTTATTATTATCAATCTAACTCATTTTATTAGCCATATTATGCTTATATGATCGATAGGACGACAATTACTATACTCATTACTCTTATTATTATCAATCTAACTCATACTATTAGCCATATAATGCTTATATGATCGATAGGACGACAATTACTATACTCATTACTCTTATTATTATCAATCTAACTCATTTTATTAGCCATATTATGCTTATATGATCGATAGAACGACAATTACTATACTTGTTACTCTCATTATTATCAATCTAACTCATATAATTAGCCATATTATGGTTATATGACCGATAGAACGACAATTACTATGCTTATTACTCTTATTATTATCAATCTAACTCACATTATTAGCCATATTATGCTTATATGATCGATAGGACGACAATTACTATACTCATTACTCTTATTATTATCAATCTAACTCATATTATTAGCCATATTATGCTTATATGATCGATAGAACGACAATTACTACACTTATTACACTCACTATTATCAATCTAATTCATGTTATTAACCATATTATGCAGATATGACCGATAGAACGACAAATACTATACTGATTACTCTTATTATTATTAATCTAACTCATATTATTAGCCATATTATGCTCATATGATCGATAGAACGACAATTACTATACTTATTACACTCACTGTTATCAATCCAACTCATATTATTAACCATATTATGCAGATATGATCGATATAACGACAATTAATATACTTACTACTCTCATTATTATCAATCTAACTCATATTATTAGCCATATTGTGCTTATATGATCGATAGAACGGCAATTACTATACTTATTACTCTTATTATTATCAATCTAACTCATATTATTAGCCATATTATGCTTATATGATCGATAGAACGACAATTACTATACTCATTACTCTTATTATTATCAATCTAACTCATATTATTAGCCATATTATGCTTATATGATCGATAGAACGACAATTACTATACTTATTAATCTTATTATTATCAATCTAACTCATATTATTAGCCATATTGTGCTTATATGATCGATAGAACGGCAACTACTATACTTATTACTCTTATTATTATCAATCTAACTCATATTATTTGCCATATTATGCTTATATGACCGATAGAACGACAATTACTATACTTATTACACTCACTATTATCAATCTAACTCATATTATTAGCCATATTATGGTTATACGACCGATAGAACGACAATTACTATACTTATCACACACACTATTATCAATCTAACTCATATTATTAGCCATATTATGGTTATATGACCGATAGGACGACAATTACTATACTTATTACTCTTATTATTATCAATCCAACTCATATTATTAGCCATATTATGCTTATATGATCGATAGGACGACAATTACTACACTCATCACTCTTATTATTATGAATCTAACTCATATTATTAGCCATATTATGCTCATATGATCGATAGAACGACAATTACTATACTTATTACAGTCACTGTTATCAATCCAACTCATATTATTAACCATATTATGCAGATATGATCGATATAACGACAATTAATATACTTATTACTCTTATTGTTATCAATCTAACTCATATTATTAGCCATATTATGCTTATATGATCGATAGAACGACAATTACTATACTTATTACACTTACTATTATCAATGTAACTCATATTATTAGCCATATTATGCTTATATGATCGATAAAACGACAATTGCTATGCTTATTACTCTTATTATTATCAATCTAACTCATATTATTAGCCATATTATGGTTATATGGCCGATAGAACGACAATTACTATACTTATTACTCTTATTATTATCAATCTAACTCATATTATTAGGCATATTATGGTTATATGACCGATAGAACGACAATTACTATACTTATTACACTCACTATTATCAATCTAACTCATATTATTAGCCATATTATGGTTATATGACCGATAGAACGACAATTACTATACTTATCACACTCACTATTATCAATCTAACTCATATTATTAGCCATGTTATGCTCATATGATCGATAGAACGACAATTACTATACTTATTACACTCACTGTTATCAATCCAACTCATATTATTAACCATATTATGCAGATATGATCGATATAACGACAATTAATATACTTATTACTCTTATTATAATCAATCTAACTCATATTATTAGCCATATTATGCTTATATGATCGATAGAACGACGATTACTATACTTATCACACTCACTATTATCAATCTAACTCATATTATTAGCCATATTATGCTCATATGATCGATAGAACGACAATTACTATACTTATTACACTCACTGTTATCAATCCAACTCATATTATTAACCATATTATGCAGATATGATCGATATAACGACAATTAGTATACTTATTACTCTTATTATAATCAATCTAACTCATATTATTAGCCATATTATGCTTATATGATCGATAGAACGACGATTACTATACTTATTAATCTCACTATTATCAATCTAACTCATATTATTAGCCATATTATGCTTATATGATCGGTAGAACGACAATTACTATACTTATTACACTTATTATTATCAATCTAACTCATATTATTAGCCATATTATGCTTATATGATCGATAGAACGACAATTACTATACCTATTACTCTCATTATTATCAATCTAACTCATATTATTAGCCATATTATGCTTATATGATCGATAGAACGACAATTACTGTACTCATTACTCATATTATTATCAATCTAACTCATATTATTAGCCATATTATGCTTATATGATCGATATAACGACAATTACTAAACTTATTACACTCACTGTTATCAATCTCACTCATATTATTAGCCATATTATGGTTATATGATCGATAGGACGACAATTACTATACTCATTACTCTTATTATTATCAATCTAACTCATATTATTAGCCATATAATGCTTATATGATCGATAGGACGACAATTACTATACTCATTACTCTTAGTATTATCAATCTAACTCATATTATTAGCCATATTATGCATATATGATCGATTGGACGACAATCACTGTACTCATTACTCTTATTATTATCAATTTAACTCATATTATTAGCCATATTATGCAGATATGATCGATAGAACGACAATTACTATACTTATTACTCTTATTATTATCAATCTAACTCATATTATTAGCCATATTATGCTTATATGATCCGTAGAACGACAGTTACTATAGTTATTAATCTTATTATTATCAATCTAACTCATATTATTAGCCATATTATGGTTATATGACCGATAGAACGGCAAGTACTATACTTATTACTCTTATTATTATCAATCTAACTCATATTATTAGCCATATTATGCTTTTATGATCGATAGGACGACAATTACTATACTCATTACTCTTACTCTAATCAATCTAACTCATATTATTAGCCATATTGTGCTTATATGATCGATAGAACGACAAGTACTATACTTACTACTTTTACTATTATCAATCTAACTCATATGATTAGCCATATTATGCTTATATGATCGATAGAACGACAATTACTATTCTTATTACACTCACTGTTATCAATCTAACTCATATTATTAGCCATATTTTGATTATATGACCGATAGAACGACAATTACTATACTTATTACACTTATTATTATCAATCTAACTCATATTATTAGCCATATTATGCTTATATGATCGATAGAACGACAATTACAATACTCATTACTCTTATTATTATCAATCTAACTCATATTATTAGCCATATTATGCTTATATGATCGATAGAACGACAATTACTATACTTATTACTCTCTTTATTATCAATCTAACTCATATTATTAGCCATATTATGCTTATATGATCGATAGTACGACAATTACTAGACTCATTACTCTTATTATTATCAACCTAATTCATATTATTAGCCATATTATGCTTATATGATCGATAGGACGACAATTACTATACTCATTACTCTTATTATTATCAATCTAACTCATATTATTAGCCATATTATGCTCATATGATCGATATAACGACAATTACTATCCTCATTTCTCTTATTATTATCAATCTAACTCATATTATTAGCCATATTATGCTTATATGATCGATAGGACGACAATTACTATACTCATTACTCTTATTATTATCAATCTAACTCATATTATTAGCCATATTATGCTCATATGATCGATAGAACGACAATTACTATACTTATCACACTCACTGTTATCAATCCAACTCATATTATTAACCATATTATGCAGATATGATCGATAACACGACAATTACTATACTTATTACTCTTATTATTATCAATCTAACTCAAATTTTTAGCCATATTATGCTTATATGATCGATATAACGACAATTACTATACTCATTTCTCTTATTATTATCAATCTAACTCATATTATTAGCCATATTATGCTTATATGATCGATAGAACGACAATTACTATACTTATTACTCTCTTTATTATCAATCTAACTCATATTATTAGCCATATTATGCTTATATGATCGATAGTACGACAATTACTAGACTCATTACTCTTATTATTATCAACCTAATTCATATTATTAGCCATATTATGCTTATATGATCGATAGAACAGCAATTACAATACTCATTACTCTTATTATTATCAATCTAACTCATATTATTAGCCATATTATGCTTATATGATCGATAGGACGACAATTACTATACTCATTACTCTTATTATTATCAATCTAACTCATATTATTAGCCATATTATGCTTATATGATCGATAGAACGACAATTACTATACTTATCACACTCACTGTTATCAATCCAACTCATATTATTAACCATATTATGCAGATATGATCGATAACACGACAATTACTATACTTATTACTGTTATTATTATCAATCTAACTCAAATTATTAGCCATATTATGCTTATATGATCGATAGAACGACAATTACTATACCTATTACTCTCATTATTATCAATCTAACTCATATAATTAGCCATATTATGGTTATATGACCGATAGAACGACAATTACTATGCTTATTACTCTTATTATTATCAATCTAACTCACATTATTAGCCATATTATGCTTATATGATCGATAGGACGACAATTACTATACTCATTACACTTATTATTATCAATCTAACTCATATTATTAGCCATATTATGCTTATATGATCGATAGAACGACAATTACTACACTTATTACACTCACTATTATCAATCTAATTCATGTTATTAACCATATTATGCAGATATGACCGATAGAACGACAAATACTATACTGATTACTCTTATTATTATTAATCTAACTCATATTATTAGCCATATTATGCTCATATGATCGATAGAACGACAATTACTATACTTATTACACTCACTGTTATCAATCCAACTCATATTATTAACCATATTATGCAGATATGATCGAAAAAACGACAATTAATATACTTACTACTCTCATTATTATCAATCTAACTCATATTATTAGCCATATTATGCTTATATGATCGATAGAACGACAATTACTATACTTATTAATCTTATTATTATCAATCTAACTCATATTATTAGCCATATTATGCTTATATGATCGATAGAACGACAATTACTATACTCAATACTCTTTTTATTATCAATCTAACTCATATTATTAGCCATATTATGCTCACATGATCGATAGAACCACAATTACTATACTTATTACACTCACTGTTATCAATCCAACTCATATTATAACCATATTATGCAGATATGATCGATATAACGACAATTAATATACCTACTACTCTCATTATATCAATCTAACTCATATTATTAGCCATATTGTGCTTATATGATCGATAGAACGGCAATTACTATACTTATTACTCTTATTATTATCAATCTAACTCATATTATTTGCCATATTATGCTTATATGATCGATAGAACGACAATTACTATACTCATTACTCTTATTATTATCAATCTAACTCATATTATTAGCCATATTATGCTTATATGATCGATAGAACGACAATTACTATACTTATTAAACTTATTATTATCAATCTAACTAATATTATTAGCCATATTATGCTTATATGATCGATAGGACGACAATAACTATACTCATTACTCTTTTTATTATCAATCTAACTCATATTATTAGCCATATTATGCTTATATGATCGATAGTACGACAATTACTATACTTATTACACTCACTGTTATCAATCTAACTCATATTATTAGCCATATTATGCTTATATGATCGATAGAACGACAATTACTATACTTATTACACTCACTATTATCAATCTAACTCATATTATTAGCCATATTATGCTCATATGATCGATAGAACGACAATTACTATACTTATTACACTCACTGTTATCAATCCGACTCATATTATTAACCATATTATGCAGATATGATCGATATAACGACAATTAGTATACTTATTACTCTTATTATAATCAATCTAACTCATATTATTAGCCATATTATGCTTATATGATCGATAGAACGACGATTACTATACTTATTAATCTCACTATTATCAATCTAACTCATATTATTAGCCATATTATGCTTATATGATCGGTAGAACGACAATTACTATACTTATTACACTTATTATTATCAATCTAACTCATATTATCAGCCATATTATGCTTACATGATCGATAGAACGACAATTACTATACTTATTACTCTCATTATTATCAATCTAACTCATATAATTAGCCATATTATGGTTATATGACCGATAGAACGACAATTACTATGCTTATTACTCTTATTATTATCAATCTAACTCACATTATTAGCCATATTATGCTTATATGATCGATAGGACGACAATTACTATACTCATTACTCTTATTATTATCAATCTAACTCATATTATTAGCCATATTATGCTTATATGATCGATAGAACGACAATTACTACACTTATTACACTCACTATTATCAATCTAATTCATGTTATTAACCATATTATGCAGATATGACCGATAGAACGACAAATACTATACTGATTACTCTTATTATTATTAATCTAACTCATATTATTAGCCATATTATGCTCATATGATCGATAGAACGACAATTACTATACTTATTACACTCACTGTTATCAATCCAACTCATATTATTAACCATATTATGCAGATATGATCGATATTACGACAATTAATATACTTACTACTCTCATTATTATCAATCTAACTCATATTATTAGCCATATTGTGCTTATATGATCGATAGAACGGCAATTACTATACTTATTACTCTTATTATTATCAATCAAACTCATATTATTAGCCATATTATGCTTATATGATCGATAGAACGACAATTACTATACTCATTACTCTTATTATTATCAATCTAACTCATATTATTAGCCATATTATGCTTATATGATCGATAGAACGACAATTACTATACTTATTAATCTTATTATTATCAATCTAACTCATATTATTAGCCATATTATGCTTATATGATCGATAGAACGACAATTACTATACTCATTACTCTTTTTATTATCAATCTAACTCATATTATTAGCCATATTATGCTCATATGATCGATAGAACAACAATTACTATACTTATTACACTCACTGTTATCAAGCCAACTCATATTATTAACCATATTATGCAGATATGATCGATATAACGACAATTAATATACTTACTACTCTCATTATTATCAATCTAACTCATATTATTAGCCATATTATGCTTATATGATCGATAGAACGACAATTACTATACTTATTACTCTCATTATTATCAATCTAATTCATGTTATTAACCATATTATGCAGATATGATCGATAGAACGACAAATACTATACTGATTACTCTTACTATTATTAATCTAACTCATATTATTAGCCATATTATGCTTATATGATCGATAGAACGACAATTACTATGCTTATTACACTTATTATTATCAATCTAACTCATATTATTTGCCATATTATGATTATATGACCGATAGAACGACAATTACTACACTTATTACACTCACTATTATCAATCTAATTCATGTTATTAACCATATTATGCTTATATGATCGATTGAACGACAATTACTATACTTATTACTCTCATTATTAACAATCTAATTCATATTATTAGCCATATTACGGTTATATGACTGATAGAACGACAATTACTGTACTTATTACTCTTATTAATATCAATCTAACTGATATTATTAGCCATATTATGCTTATATGATCGATAGGACGACAATTACTATACTCATTACTCTTATTATTATCAATCTAACTCATATTATTAGCCATATTATGCTTATATGATCGATAGTACGACAATTACAACACTGATTACACTCACTATTATCAGTATAATTCATGTTATTAACCATATTATGCAGACATGATCGATGGAACGACAAATACTATACTGATTACTCTTATTATTATTAATCTAACTCATATTATTAGCCATATTATGCTTATATGATGGATAGAACGACAATTACTATGCTTATTACTCTTATTATTATCAATCTAACTCATATTATTTGCCATATTATGATTATATGACCGATAGAACGACAATTACTATGCTTATTACTCCTATTATTATCAATCTAACTCATATTGTTAGACATATTATGCTTATATGATCGATAGAACGGCAATTACTACACTTATTGCTCTTATTATTATCAATCTTACTCATATTATTAGCCATATTATGCTTATATGATCGATAGAACGACAATTACTACACTTATTGCTCTTATTATTATCAATCTTACTCATATTATTAGCCATATTATGCTTATATGATCGATAGAACGACAATTACTATACTCATTACTCTTATTATTATCAATCTAACTCATATTATTAGCCATATTATGCTTATATGATCGATAGAACGACAATTACTATACTTATTACTCTCATTATTATCAATCTAACTCATATTATTAGCCATATTATGCTTATATGATCGATAGAACGACAATTACATTACTTATTACTCTCATTATTATCAATCTAACTCATATAATTAGCCATATTATGGTTATATGACCGATAGAACGACAATTACTATGCTTATTACTCTTATTATTATCAATCTAACTCATATTATTAGCCATATTATGCTTATATGATCGATAGGACGACAATTACTATATTCATTACTCTTATTATTATCAATCTAACTCATATTATTAGCCATATTATGCTTATATGATCGATAGAACGACAATTACTACACTTATTACACTCACTATTATCAATCGAATTCATGTTATTAACCATATTATGCAGATACGATCGATAGAACGACAAATACTATACTGATTACTCTTATTATTATTAATCTAACTCATATTATTAGCCATATTATGCTTATGTGATGGATAGAACGACAATAACTATGCTTATTACTCTTATTATTATCAATCTAACTCATATTATTTGCCATATTATGATTATATGACCGATAGAACGACAATTACTATGCTTATTACTCCTATTATTATCAATCTAACTCATATTATTAGCCATATTATGCTTATATGATCGATAGGACGAATATTACTATACTCATTACTCTTATTATTATCAATCTAACTCATATTATTAGCCATATTATGCTTATATGATCGATAGAACGACAATTACTATACTTATTACTCTCATTATTATCAATCTAACTCATATTAGTAGCCATATTATGCTTATATGATCGATAGAACGACAATTACTTTACTTATTACTCTCATTATTATCAATCTAACTCATATAATTAGCCATATTATGGTTATATGACCGATAGAACGACAATTACTATGCTTATTACTCTTATTATTATCAATCTAACTCATATTATTAGCCATATTATGCTTATATGATCGATAGGACGACAATTGCTATACTCATTACTCTTATTATTATCAATCTAACTCATATTATTAGCCATATTATGCTTATATGATCGATAGAACGACAATTACGACACTTAATACACTCACTATTATCAATCTAATTCATGTTATTAACCATATTATGCAGATATGATCGATAGAACGACGAATACTATACTGATTACTCTTATTATTATTAATCTAACTCATATTATTGGCCATATTATGCTTATATGATCGATAGGACGACAATTACTATACTCATTACTCTTATTATTATCAATCTAACTCATATTACTAGCCATATTATGCTTATATGATCGATAGAACGACAACTACTATACTCATTACTCTTATTATTATCAATCTAACTCATATTATTAGCCATATTATGCTTATATGATCGATAAAACGACAATTACTATGCTTATTACTCTTATTATTATCAATCTAACTCATATTATTAGCCATATTATGCTTATATGATCGATAGAACGACAATTACTATACTTACTACTCTCATTATTATCAATCTAACTCATATTATTAGCCATATCGTGCTTATATAATCGTTAGAACGGCAATTACTATACTTATTACTCTTATTATTATCAATCTAACTCATATTATTAGCCATATTATGCTTATATGATCGATAGAACGACAATTACTATACTTATTACTCTCATTATTAACAATCTAATTCATATTATTAGCCATATTATGGTTATATGACCGGTAGAACGACAATTACTATGCTTATTACTCTTATTATTATCAATCTATCTCATATTATTAGCCATATTATGCTTATATGATCGATAGGACGACAATTACTATACTCATTACTCTTATTATTATCAATCTAACTCATATTGTTAGCCATATTATGCTTATATGATCGATAGAACGACAATTACTACACTTATTACACTCACTATTATCAATCTAATTCATGTTATTAACCATACTATGCAGATATGATCGATAGAACGACAAACACTATACTGATTACTCTTATTATTATTAATCTAACTCATATTATTAGCCATATTATGCTTATATGATGGATAGAACGACAATTACTATGCTTATTACTCTTATTATTATCAATCTAACTCATATTATTTGCCATATTATGATTATATGACCGATAGAACGACAATTACTATGCTTATTACTCCTATTATTATCAATCTAACTCATATTATTAGCCATATTATGCTTATATGATCGATAGAACGGCAATTACTATACTTATTACTCTTATTATTATCAATCTAACTCATATTATTAGCCATATTATGCTTATATGATCGATAGAACGACAATTACTATACTGATTACTCTTATTATTATCAATCTAACTCATATTATTAGCCATATTATGCAGATATGATCGATAGAACGACAAATACTATACTGATTACTCTTATTATTATTAATCTAACTAATATTATTGGCCATATTATGCTTAAATGATCGATAGGACGACAATTACAATACTCATTACTCTTATTATTATCAATCTAACTCATATTATTAGCCATATTATGCTTATATGATCGATAGGACGACAATTACTATACTCATTACTCTTATTATTATCAATCTAACTCATATTATTAGCCATATTATGCTTATATGATCGATAGTACGACAATTACTACACTTATTACACTCACTATTATCAATCTAACTCATATTAATTAGCCATATTATGCTTATGTGATGGATAGAACGACAATAACTATGCTTATTACTCTTATTATTATCAATCTAACTCATATTATTTGCCATATTATGATTATATGACCGATAGAACGACAATTACTATGCTTATTACTCCTATTATTATCAATCTAACTCATATTATTAGCCATATTATGCTTATATGATCGATAGGACGAATATTACTATACTCATTACTCTTATTATTATCAATCTAACTCATATTATTAGCCATATTATGCTTATATGATCGATAGAACGACAATTACTATACTTATTACTCTCATTATTATCAATCTAACTCATATTAGTAGCCATATTATGCTTATATGATCGATAGAACGACAATTACTTTACTTATTACTCTCATTATTATCAATCTAACTCATATAATTAGCCATATTATGGTTATATGACCGATAGAACGACAATTACTATGCTTATTACTCTTATTATTATCAATCTAACTCATATTATTAGCCATATTATGCTTATATGATCGATAGGACGACAATTGCTATACTCATTACTCTTATTATTATCAATCTAACTCATATTATTAGCCATATTATGCAGATATGATCGATAGAACGACAAATACTATACTGATTACTCTTATTATTATTAATCTAACTAATATTATTGGCCATATTATGCTTAAATGATCGATAGGACGACAATTACAATACTCATTACTCTTATTATTATCAATCTAACTCATATTATTAGCCATATTATGCTTATATGATCGATAGGACGACAATTACTATACTCATTACTCTTATTATTATCAATCTAACTCATATTATTAGCCATATTATGCTTATATGATCGATAGTACGACAATTACTACACTTATTACACTCACTATTATCAATCTAACTCATATTATTAGCCATATTATGCTTATGTGATGGATAGAACGACAATAACTATGCTTATTACTCTTATTATTATCAATCTAACTCATATTATTTGCCATATTATGATTATATGACCGATAGAACGACAATTACTATGCTTATTACTCCTATTATTATCAATCTAACTCATATTATTAGCCATATTATGCTTATATGATCGATAGGACGAATATTACTATACTCATTACTCTTATTATTATCAATCTAACTCATATTATTAGCCATATTATGCTTATATGATCGATAGAACGACAATTACTATACTTATTACTCTCATTATTATCAATCTAACTCATATTAGTAGCCATATTATGCTTATATGATCGATAGAACGACAATTACTTTACTTATTACTCTCATTATTATCAATCTAACTCATATAATTAGCCATATTATGGTTATATGACCGATAGAACGACAATTACTATGCTTATTACTCTTATTATTATCAATCTAACTCATATTATTAGCCATATTATGCTTATATGATCGATAGGACGACAATTGCTATACTCATTACTCTTATTATTATCAATCTAACTCATATTATTAGCCATATTATGCTTATATGATCGATAGAACGACAATTACGACACTTAATACACTCACTATTATCAATCTAATTCATGTTATTAACCATATTATGCAGATATGATCGATAGAACGACGAATACTATACTGATTACTCTTATTATTATTAATCTAACTCATATTATTGGCCATATTATGCTTATATGATCGATAGGACGACAATTACTATACTCATTACTCTTATTATTATCAATCTAACTCATATTACTAGCCATATTATGCTTATATGATCGATAGGACGACAACTACTATACTCATTACTCTTATTATTATCAATCTAACTCATATTATTAGCCATATTATGCTTATATGATCGATAAAACGACAATTACTATGCTTATTACTCTTATTATTATCAATCTAACTCATATTATTAGCCATATTATGCTTATATGATCGATAGAACGACAATTACTATACTTACTACTCTCATTATTATCAATCTAACTCATATTATTAGCCATATCGTGCTTATATAATCGTTAGAACGGCAATTACTATACTTATTACTCTTATTATTATCAATCTAACTCATATTATTAGCCATATTATGCTTATATGATCGATAGAACGACAATTACTATACTTATTACTCTCATTATTAACAATCTAATTCATATTATTAGCCATATTATGGTTATATGACCGGTAGAACGACAATTACTATGCTTATTACTCTTATTATTATCAATCTATCTCATATTATTAGCCATATTATGCTTATATGATCGATAGGACGACAATTACTATACTCATTACTCTTATTATTATCAATCTAACTCATATTGTTAGCCATATTATGCTTATATGATCGATAGAACGACAATTACTACACTTATTACACTCACTATTATCAATCTAATTCATGTTATTAACCATACTATGCAGATATGATCGATAGAACGACAAACACTATACTGATTACTCTTATTATTATTAATCTAACTCATATTATTAGCCATATTATGCTTATATGATGGATAGAACGACAATTACTATGCTTATTACTCTTATTATTATCAATCTAACTCATATTATTTGCCATATTATGATTATATGACCGATAGAACGACAATTACTATGCTTATTACTCCTATTATTATCAATCTAACTCATATTATTAGCCATATTATGCTTATATGATCGATAGAACGGCAATTACTATACTTATTACTCTTATTATTATCAATCTAACTCATATTATTAGCCATATTATGCTTATATGATCGATAGAACGACAATTACTATACTGATTACTCTTATTATTATCAATCTAACTCATATTATTAGCCATATTATGCAGATATGATCGATAGAACGACAAATACTATACTGATTACTCTTATTATTATTAATCTAACTAATATTATTGGCCATATTATGCTTAAATGATCGATAGGACGACAATTACAATACTCATTACTCTTATTATTATCAATCTAACTCATATTATTAGCCATATTATGCTTATATGATCGATAGGACGACAATTACTATACTCATTACTCTTATTATTATCAATCTAACTCATATTATTAGCCATATTATGCTTATATGATCGATAGTACGACAATTACTACACTTATTACACTCACTATTATCAATCTAACTCATATTATTAGCCATATTATGCTTATATGATCGATAGAACGACAATTACTTTACTTATTACTCTCATTATTATCAATCTAACTCATATAATTAGCCATATTATGGTTATATGACAGATAGAACGACAATTACTATGCTTATTACTCTTATTATTATCAATCTAACTCATATTATTAGCCATATTATGCTTATATGATCGATAGGACGACAATTACTATATTCATTACTCTTATTATTATCAATCTAACTCATATTATTAGCCATATTATGCTTATATGATCGATAGGACGACAATTGCTATACTCATTACTCTTATTATTATCAATCTAACTCATATTATTAGCCATATTATGCTTATATGATCGATAGAACGACAATTACGACACTTAATACACTCACTATTATCAATCTAATTCATGTTATTAACCATATTATGCAGATATGATCGATAGAACGACGAATACTATACTGATTACTCTTATTATTATTAATCTAACTCATATTATTGGCCATATTATGCTTATATGATCGATAGGACGACAATTACTATACTCATTACTCTTATTATTATCAATCTAACTCATATTACTAGCCATATTATGCTTATATGATCGATAGGACGACAACTACTATACTCATTACTCTTATTATTATCAATCTAACTCATATTATTAGCCATATTATGCTTATATGATCGATAAAACGACAATTACTATGCTTATTACTCTTATTATTATCAATCTAACTCATATTATTAGCCATATTATGCTTATATGATCGATAGAACGACAATTACTATACTTACTACTCTCATTATTATCAATCTAACTCATATTATTAGCCATATCGTGCTTATATAATCGTTAGAACGGCAATTACTATACTTATTACTCTTATTATTATCAATCTAACTCATATTATTAGCCATATTATGCTTATATGATCGATAGAACGACAATTACTATACTTATTACTCTCATTATTAACAATCTAATTCATATTATTAGCCATATTATGGTTATATGACCGGTAGAACGACAATTACTATGCTTATTACTCTTATTATTATCAATCTATCTCATATTATTAGCCATATTATGCTTATATGATCGATAGGACGACAATTACTATACTCATTACTCTTATTATTATCAATCTAACTCATATTGTTAGCCATATTATGCTTATATGATCGATAGAACGACAATTACTACACTTATTACACTCACTATTATCAATCTAATTCATGTTATTAACCATACTATGCAGATATGATCGATAGAACGACAAACACTATACTGATTACTCTTATTATTATTAATCTAACTCATATTATTAGCCATATTATGCTTATATGATGGATAGAACGACAATTACTATGCTTATTACTCTTATTATTATCAATCTAACTCATATTATTTGCCATATTATGATTATATGACCGATAGAACGACAATTACTATGCTTATTACTCCTATTATTATCAATCTAACTCATATTATTAGCCATATTATGCTTATATGATCGATAGAACGGCAATTACTATACTTATTACTCTTATTATTATCAATCTAACTCATATTATTAGCCATATTATGCTTATATGATCGATAGAACGACAATTACTATACTGATTACTCTTATTATTATCAATCTAACTCATATTATTAGCCATATTATGCAGATATGATCGATAGAACGACAAATACTATACTGATTACTCTTATTATTATTAATCTAACTAATATTATTGGCCATATTATGCTTAAATGATCGATAGGACGACAATTACAATACTCATTACTCTTATTATTATCAATCTAACTCATATTATTAGCCATATTATGCTTATATGATCGATAGGACGACAATTACTATACTCATTACTCTTATTATTATCAATCTAACTCATATTATTAGCCATATTATGCTTATATGATCGATAGTACGACAATTACTACACTTATTACACTCACTATTATCAATCTAACTCATATTATTAGCCATATTATGCTTATATGATCGATAGAACGACAATTACTTTACTTATTACTCTCATTATTATCAATCTAACTCATATAATTAGCCATATTATGGTTATATGACAGATAGAACGACAATTACTATGCTTATTACTCTTATTATTATCAATCTAACTCATATTATTAGCCATATTATGCTTATATGATCGATAGGACGACAATTACTATATTCATTACTCTTATTATTATCAATCTAACTCATATTATTAGCCATATTATGCTTATATGATCGATAGGACGACAATTACTATACTCATTACTCTTATTATTATCAATCTAACTCATATTACTAGCCATATTATGCTTATATGATCGATAGGACGTCAATTACTATGCTTATTACTCCTATTATTATCAATCTAACTCATATTATTAGCCATATTATGCTTATATGATCGATAGAACGGCAATTACTACACTTATTACACTCACTATTATCAATCTAATTCATGTTATTAACCATATTATGCAGATATGATCGATAGAACGACAAATACTATACTGATTACTCTTATTATTATCAATCTAACTCATATTATTAGCCATATTATGCTTATATGATCGATAGAACGACAATTACTACACTTATTACACTCACTATTATCAATCTAATTCATGTTATTAACCATATTATGCAGATATGATCGATAGAACGACAAATACTATACTGATTACTCTTATTATTATTAATGTAACTCATATTATTGGCCATATTATGCTTATATGATCGATAGGACGACAATTACTATACTCATTACTCTTATTATTATCAATCTAACTCATATTATTAGCCATATTATGCTTATATAATCGTTAGAACGGCAATTACTATACTTATTACTCTTATTATTATCAATCTAATTCATATTATTAGCCATATTATGGTTATATGACCGGTAGAACGACAATTACTATGCTTATTACTCTTATTATTATCAATCTATCTCATATTATTAGCCATATTATGCTTATATGATCGATAGGACGACAATTACTATACTCATTACTCTTATTATTATCAATCTAACTCATATTGTTAGCCATATTATGCTTATATGATCGATAGAACGACAATTACTACACTTATTACACTCACTATTATCAATTTAATTCATGTTATTAACCATATTATGCAGATATGATCGATAGAACGACAAACACTATACTGATTACTCTTATTATTATTAATCTAACTCATATTATTAGCCATATTATGCTTATATGATGGATAGAACGACAATTACTATGCTTATTACTCTTATTATTATCAATCTAACTCATATTATTTGCCATATTATGATTATATGACCGATAGAACGACAATTACTATGCTTATTACTCCTATTATTATCAATCTAACTCATATTATTAGCCATATTGTGCTTATATGATCGATAGAACGGCAATTACTATACTCATTACTCTTATTATTATCAATCTAACTCATATTATTAGCCATATTATGCTTATATGATCGATAGGACGACAATTACTATACTCATTACTCTTATTATTATCAATCTAACTCATATTATTAGCCATATTATGCTTATATGATCGATAGAACGACAATTACTATACTTATTACTCTCATTATTATCAATCTAACTCATATTAGTAGCCATATTATGCTTATATGATCGATAGAACGACAATTACTTTACTTATTACTCTCATTATTATCAATCTAACTCATATTATTAGCCATATTATGCTTATATGATCGATAGAACGACAATTACTACACTTATTACACTCACTATTATCAATCTAATTCATGTTATTAACCATATTATGCAGATATGATCGATAGAACGACAAATACTATACTGATTACTCTTATTATTATTAATCTAACTCATATTATTGGCCATATTATGCTTATATGATCGATAGGACGACAATTACTATACTCATTACTCTTATTATTATCAATCTAACTCATATTATTAGCCATATTATGCTTATATAATCGTTAGAACGGCAATTACTATACTTATTACTCTTATTATTATCAATCTAATTCATATTATTAGCCATATTATGGTTATATGACCGGTAGAACGACAATTACTATGCTTATTACTCTTATTATTATCAATCTATCTCATATTATTAGCCATATTATGCTTATATGATCGATAGGACGACAATTACTATACTCATTACTCTTATTATTATCAATCTAACTCATATTGTTAGCCATATTATGCTTATATGATCGATAGAACGACAATTACTACACTTATTACACTCACTATTATCAATTTAATTCATGTTATTAACCATATTATGCAGATATGATCGATAGAACGACAAACACTATACTGATTACTCTTATTATTATTAATCTAACTCATATTATTAGCCATATTATGCTTATATGATGGATAGAACGACAATTACTATGCTTATTACTCTTATTATTATCAATCTAACTCATATTATTTGCCATATTATGATTATATGACCGATAGAACGACAATTACTATGCTTATTACTCCTATTATTATCAATCTAACTCATATTATTAGCCATATTGTGCTTATATGATCGATAGAACGGCAATTACTATACTCATTACTCTTATTATTATCAATCTAACTCATATTATTAGCCATATTATGCTTATATGATCGATAGGACGACAATTACTATACTCATTACTCTTATTATTATCAATCTAACTCATATTATTAGCCATATTATGCTTATATGATCGATAGAACGACAATTACTATACTTATTACTCTCATTATTATCAATCTAACTCATATTAGTAGCCATATTATGCTTATATGATCGATAGAACGACAATTACTTTACTTATTACTCTCATTATTATCAATCTAACTTATATAATTAGCCATATTATGGTTATATGACCGATAGAACGACAATTACTATGCTTATTACTCTTATTATTATCAATCTAACTCATATTATTAGCCATATTATGCTTATATGATCGATAGGACGACAATTGCTATACTCATTACTCTTATTATTATCAATCTAACTCATATTATTAGCCATATTATGCTTATATGATCGATAGAACGACAATTACGACACTTAATACACTCACTATTATCAATCTAATTCATGTTATTAACCATATTATGCAGATATGATCGATAGAACGACAAATACTATACTGATTACTCTTATTATTATGAATCTAACTCATATTATTGGCCATATTATGCTTATATGATCGATAGGACGACAATTACTATACTCATTACTCTTATTATTATCAATCTAACTCATATTACTAGCCATATTATGCTTATATGATCGATAGGACTACAATTACTGTGCTTATTACTCTTATTATTATCAATCTAACTCATATTATTAGCCATATTATGCTTATATGATCGATAGAACGACAATTACTATACTTACTACTCTCATTATTATCAATCTAACTCATATTATTAGCCATATCGTGCTTATATAATCGTTAGAACGGCAATTACTATACTTATTACTCTTATTATTATCAATCTAACTCATATTATTAGCCATATTATGCTTATATGATCGATAGAACGACAATTACTATACTTATTACTCTCATTTTTAACAATCTAATTCATATTATTAGCCATATTATGGTTATATGACCGGTAGAACGACAATTACTATGCTTATTACTCTTATTATTATCAATCTATCTCATATTATTAGCCATATTATGCTTATATGATCGATAGGACGACAATTACTATACTCATTACTCTTATTATTATCAATCTAACTCATATTGTTAGCCATATTATGCTTATATGATCGATAGAACGACAATTACTACACTTATTACACTCACTATTATCAATCTAATTCATGTTATTAACCATATTACGCAGATATGATCGATAGAACGACAAACACTATACTGATTACTCTTATTATTATTAATCTAACACATATTATTAGCCATATTATGCTTATATGATGGATAGAACGACAATTACTATGCTTATTACTCTTATTATTATCAATCTAACTCATATTATTTGCCATATTATGATTATATGACCGATAGAACGACAATTACTATGCTTATTACTCCTATTATTATCAATCTAACTCATATTATTAGCCATATTATGCTTATATGATCGATAGTACGACAATTACTACACTTATTACACTCACTATTATCAGTCTAATTCATGTTATTAACCATATTATGCAGACATGATCGATAGAACGACAAATACTATACTGATTACTCTTATTATTATCAATCTTACTCATATTATTAGCCATATTATGCTTACATGATCGATAGAACGACAATTACTATACTCATTACTCTTATTATTATCAATCTAACTCATATTATTAACCATATTATGCTTATATGATCGATAGAACGACAATTACTATACTTATTACTCTCATTATTATCAATCTAACTCATATTATTAGCCATATTATGCTTATATGATCGATAGAACGACAATTACTTTACTTATTACTCTCATTTTTATCAATCTAACTCATATAATTAGCCATATTATGGTTATATGACCGATAGAACGACAATTACTATGCTTATTACTCTTATTATTATCAGTCTAACTCATATTATTAGCCATATTATGCTTATATGATCGATAGGACGACAATTACTACACTTATTACACTCACTATTATCAATCTAACTCATATTATTAGCCATATTATGCAGATATGATCGATAGAACGACAAACACTATACTGATTACTCTTATTATTATTAATCTAACTCATATTATTAGCCATATTATGCTTATATGATGGATAGAACGACAATTACTATGCTTATTACTCTTATTATTATCAATCTAACTCATATTATTTGCCATATTATGATTATATGACCGATAGAACGACAATTACTATGCTTATTACTCCTATTATTATCAATCTAACTCATATTATTAGCCATATTATGCTTATATGATCGATAGAACGGCAATTACTATACTTATTACACTTTTTATTATCAATCTAACTCATATTATTAGCCATATTATGCTTATATGATCGATAGGACGACAATTACTATACTCATTACTCTTATTATTATCAATCTAACTCATATTATTAGCCATATTATGCTTATATGATCGATAGAACGACAATTACTACACTTATTACACTCACTATTATCAATCTAATTCATGTTATTAACGATATTATGCAGATATGATCGATAGAACGACAAATACTATACTGATTACTCTTATTATTATCAATCTAACTCATATTATTAGCCATATTATGCTTATATGATCGATAGAACGACAATTACTACACTTATTACACTCACTATTATCAATCTTATTCATGTTATTAACCATATTATGCAGATATGAGCGATAGAACGACAAATACTATACTGATTACTCTTATTATTATTAATCTAACTCATATTATTGGCCATATTATGCTTATATGACCGATAGGACGACAATTACTATACTCATTACTCTTATTATTATCAATCTAACTCATATAATTAGCCATATTATGGTTATATGACCGATAGAACGACAATTACTATGCTTATTACTCTTATTATTATCAATATAACTCATATTATTAGCCATATTATGCTTATATGATCGATAGGACGACAATTACTATACTCATTACTCCTATTATTATCAATCTAACTCATATTATTAGCCATATTATGCTTATATGATCGATAGAACGACAATTACTACACTTATTACACTCACTATTATCAATCTAATTCATGTTATTAACCATATTATGCAGATATGATCGATAGAACGACAAACACTATACTGATTACTCTTATTATTATTAATCTAACTCATATTATTAGCCATATTATGCTTATATGATGGATAGAACGACAATTACTATGCTTATTACTCTTATTATTATCAATCTAACTCATATTATTTGCCATATTATGATTATATGACCGATAGAACGACAATTACTATGCTTATTACTCCTATTATTATCAATCTAACTCATATTATTAACCATATTGTGCTTATATGATCGATAGAACGGCAATTACTATACTCACTACTCTTATTATTATCAATCTAACTCATATTATTAGCCATATTATGCTTATATGATCGATAGGACGACAATTACTATACTCATTACTCTTATTATTATCAATCTAACTCATATTATTAGCCATATTATGCTTATATGATCGATAGAACGACAATTACTATACTTATTACTCTCATTATTATCAATCTAACTCATATTAGTAGCCATATTATGCTTATATGATCGATAGAACGACAATTACTTTACTTATTACTCTCATTATTATCAATCTAACTCATATAATTAGCCATATTATGGTTATATGACCGATAGAACGACAATTACTATGCTTATTACTCTTATTATTATCAATCTAACTCATATTATTAGCCATATTATGCTTATATGATCGATAGGACGACAATTGCTATACTCATTACTCTTATTATTATCAATCTAACTCATATTATTAGCCATATTATGCTTATATGATCGATAGAACGACAATTACGACACTTAATACACTCACTATTATCAATCTAATTCATGTTATTAACCATATTATGCAGATATGATCGATAGAACGACAAATACTATACTGATTACTCTTATTATTATTAATCTAACTCATATTATTGGCCATATTATGCTTATATGATCGATAGGACGACAATTACTATACTCATTACTCTTATTATTATCAATCTAACTCATATTATTAGCCATATTATACTTATATGATCGATAAAACGACAATTACTATGCTTATTACTCTTATTATTATCAATCTAACTCATATTATTAGCCATATTATGCTCATATGATCGATAGAACGACAATTACTATACTTACTACTCTCGTTATTATCAATCTAACTCATATTATTAGCCATATTATGCTTATATGATCGATAGAACGGCAATTACTATACTTACTACTCTTATTATTATCAATCTATCTCATATTATTAGCCATATTATGCTTATATGATCGATAGGACGACAATTACTATACTCATTACTCTTATTATTATCAATCTAACTCATATTATTAGCCATATTATGCTTATATGATCGATAGAACGACAATTACTACACTTATTACACTCACTATTATCAATCTAATTCATGTTATTAACCATATTATGCAGATATGATCGATAGAACGACAAATACTATACTGATTACTCTTATTATTATTAATCTAACTCATATTATTGGCCATATTATGCTTATATGATCGATGGGACGACAATTACAATACTCATTACTCTTATTATTATCAATCTAACTCATATTATTAGCCATATTATGCTTATATGATCGATAGAACGACAATTACTATACTTATTACTCTCATTATTAACAATCTAATTCATATTATTAGCCATATTATGGTTATATGACCGGTAGAACGACAATTACTATGCTTATTACTCTTATTATTATCAATCTATCTCATATTATTAGCCATATTATGCTTATATGATCGATAGGACGACAATTACTATACTCATTACTCTTATTATTATCAATCTAACTCATATTGTTAGCCATATTATGCTTATATGATCGATAGAACGACAATTACTACACTTATTACACTCACTATTATCAATCTAATTCATGTTATTAACCATACTATGCAGATATGATCGATAGAACGACAAACACTATACTGATTACTCTTATTATTATTAATCTAACTCATATTATTAGCCATATTATGCTTATATGATGGATAGAACGACAATTACTATGCTTATTACTCTTATTATTATCAATCTAACTCATATTATTTGCCATATTATGATTATATGACCGATAGAACGACAATTACTATGCTTATTACTCCTATTATTATCAATCTAACTCATATTATTAGCCATATTATGCTTATATGATCGATAGAACGGCAATTACTATACTTATTACTCTTATTATTATCAATCTAACTCATATTATTAGCCATATTATGCTTATATGATCGATAGAACGACAATTACTATACTGATTACTCTTATTATTATCAATCTAACTCATATTATTAGCCATATTATGCAGATATGATCGATAGAACGACAAATACTATACTGATTACTCTTATTATTATTAATCTAACTAATATTATTGGCCATATTATGCTTAAATGATCGATAGGACGACAATTACAATACTCATTACTCTTATTATTATCAATCTAACTCATATTATTAGCCATATTATGCTTATATGATCGATAGGACGACAATTACTATACTCATTACTCTTATTATTATCAATCTAACTCATATTATTAGCCATATTATGCTTATATGATCGATAGAACGACAATTACTATACTTATTACTCTCATTATTAACAATCTAATTCATATTATTAGCCATATTATGGTTATATGACCGGTAGAACGACAATTACTATGCTTATTACTCTTATTATTATCAATCTATCTCATATTATTAGCCATATTATGCTTATATGATCGATAGGACGACAATTACTATACTCATTACTCTTATTATTATCAATCTAACTCATATTGTTAGCCATATTATGCTTATATGATCGATAGAACGACAATTACTACACTTATTACACTCACTATTATCAATCTAATTCATGTTATTAACCATACTATGCAGATATGATCGATAGAACGACAAACACTATACTGATTACTCTTATTATTATTAATCTAACTCATATTATTAGCCATATTATGCTTATATGATGGATAGAACGACAATTACTATGCTTATTACTCTTATTATTATCAATCTAACTCATATTATTTGCCATATTATGATTATATGACCGATAGAACGACAATTACTATGCTTATTACTCCTATTATTATCAATCTAACTCATATTATTAGCCATATTATGCTTATATGATCGATAGAACGGCAATTACTATACTTATTACTCTTATTATTATCAATCTAACTCATATTATTAGCCATATTATGCTTATATGATCGATAGAACGACAATTACTATACTGATTACTCTTATTATTATCAATCTAACTCATATTATTAGCCATATTATGCAGATATGATCGATAGAACGACAAATACTATACTGATTACTCTTATTATTATTAATCTAACTAATATTATTGGCCATATTATGCTTAAATGATCGATAGGACGACAATTACAATACTCATTACTCTTATTATTATCAATCTAACTCATATTATTAGCCATATTATGCTTATATGATCGATAGGACGACAATTACTATACTCATTACTCTTATTATTATCAATCTAACTCATATTATTAGCCATATTATGCTTATATGATCGATAGAACGACAATTACTATGCTTATTACTCTTATTATTATCAATCTAACTCATATTATTTGCCATATTATGATTATATGACCGATAGAACGACAATTACTATGCTTATTACTCCTATTATTATCAATCTAACTCATATTATTAACCATATTGTGCTTATATGATCGATAGAACGGCAATTACTATACTCATTACTCTTATTATTATCAATCTAACTCATATTATTAGCCATATTATGCTTATATGATCGATAGGACGACAATTACTATACTCATTACTCTTATTATTATCAATCTAACTCATATTATTAGCCATATTATGCTTATATGATCGATAGAACGACAATTACTATACTTATTACTCTCATTATTATCAATCTAACTCATATTAGTAGCCATATTATGCTTATATGATCGATAGAACGACAATTACTTTACTTATTACTCTCATTATTATCAATCTAACTCATATAATTAGCCATATTATGGTTATATGACCGATAGAACGACAATTACTATGCTTATTACTCTTATTATTATCAATCTAACTCATATTATTAGCCATATTATGCTTATATGATCGATAGGACGACAATTGCTATACTCATTACTCTTATTATTATCAATCTAACTCATATTATTAGCCATATTATGCTTATATGATCGATAGAACGACAATTACGACACTTAATACACTCACTATTATCAATCTAATTCATGTTATTAACCATATTATGCAGATATGATCGATAGAACGACAAATACTATACTGATTACTCTTATTATTATTAATCTAACTCATATTATTGGCCATATTATGCTTATATGATCGATAGGACGACAATTACTATACTCATTACTCTTATTATTATCAATCTAACTCATATTATTAGCCATATTATACTTATATGATCGATAAAACGACAATTACTATGCTTATTACTCTTATTATTATCAATCTAACTCATATTATTAGCCATATTATGCTCATATGATCGATAGAACGACAATTACTATACTTACTACTCTCGTTATTATCAATCTAACTCATATTATTAGCCATATTATGCTTATATGATCGATAGAACGGCAATTACTATACTTACTACTCTTATTATTATCAATCTATCTCATATTATTAGCCATATTATGCTTATATGATCGATAGGACGACAATTACTATACTCATTACTCTTATTATTATCAATCTAACTCATATTATTAGCCATATTATGCTTATATGATCGATAGAACGACAATTACTACACTTATTACACTCACTATTATCAATCTAATTCATGTTATTAACCATATTATGCAGATATGATCGATAGAACGACAAATACTATACTGATTACTCTTATTATTATTAATCTAACTCATATTATTGGCCATATTATGCTTATATGATCGATAGGACGACAATTACAATACTCATTACTCTTATTATTATCAATCTAACTCATATTATTAGCCATATTATGCTTATATGATCGATAGAACGACAATTACTATACTTATTACTCTCATTATTAACAATCTAATTCATATTATTAGCCATATTATGGTTATATGACCGGTAGAACGACAATTACTATGCTTATTACTCTTATTATTATCAATCTATCTCATATTATTAGCCATATTATGCTTATATGATCGATAGGACGACAATTACTATACTCATTACTCTTATTATTATCAACCTAACTCATATTGTTAGCCATATTATGCTTATATGATCGATAGAACGACAATTACTACACTTATTACACTCACTATTATCAATCTAATTCATGTTATTAACCATACTATGCAGATATGATCGATAGAACGACAAACACTATACTGATTACTCTTATTATTATTAATCTAACTCATATTATTAGCCATATTATGCTTATATGATGGATAGAACGACAATTACTATGCTTATTACTCTTATTATTATCAATCTAACTCATATTATTTGCCATATTATGATTATATGACCGATAGAACGACAATTACTATGCTTATTACTCCTATTATTATCAATCTAACTCATATTATTAGCCATATTATGCTTATATGATCGATAGAACGGCAATTACTATACTTATTACTCTTATTATTATCAATCTAACTCATATTATTAGCCATATTATGCTTATATGATCGATAGAACGACAATTACTATACTGATTACTCTTATTATTATCAATCTAACTCATATTATTAGCCATATTATGCAGATATGATCGATAGAACGACAAATACTATACTGATTACTCTTATTATTATTAATCTAACTAATATTATTGGCCATATTATGCTTAAATGATCGATAGGACGACAATTACAATACTCATTACTCTTATTATTATCAATCTAACTCATATTATTAGCCATATTATGCTTATATGATCGATAGGACGACAATTACTATACTCATTACTCTTATTATTATCAATCTAACTCATATTATTAGCCATATTATGCTTATATGATCGATAGAACGACAATTACTATACTTATTACTCTCATTATTAACAATCTAATTCATATTATTAGCCACATTATGGTTATATGACCGGTAGAGAACGACAATTACTATGCTTATTACTCTTATTATTATCAATCTATCTCATATTATTAGCCATATTATGCTTATATGATCGATAGGACGACAATTACTATACTCATTACTCCTATTATTATCAATCTAACTCATATTGTTAGCCATATTATGCTTATATGATCGATAGAACGACAATTACTACACTTATTACACTCACTATTATCAATCTAATTCATGTTATTAACCATACTATGCAGATATGATCGATAGAACGACAAACACTATACTGATTACTCTTATTATTATTAATCTAACTCATATTATTAGCCATATTATGCTTATATGATGGATAGAACGACAATTACTATGCTTATTACTCTTATTATTATCAATCTAACTCATATTATTTGCCATATTATGATTATATGACCGATAGAACGACAATTACTATGCTTATTACTCCTATTATTATCAATCTAACTCATATTATTAGCCATATTATGCTTATATGATCGATAGAACGGCAATTACTATACTTATTACTCTTATTATTATCAATCTAACTCATATTATTAGCCATATTATGCTTATATGATCGATAGAACGACAATTACTATACTGATTACTCTTATTATTATCAATCTAACTCATATTATTAGCCATATTATGCAGATATGATCGATAGAACGACAAATACTATACTGATTACTCTTATTATTATTAATCTAACTAATATTATTGGCCATATTATGCTTAAATGATCGATAGGACGACAATTACAATACTCATTACTCTTATTATTATCAATCTAACTCATATTATTAGCCATATTATGCTTATATGATCGATAGGACGACAATTACTATACTCATTACTCTTATTATTATCAATCTAACTCATATTATTAGCCATATTATGCTTATATGATCGATAGTACGACAATTACTACACTTATTACACTCACTATTATCAATCTAACTCATATTATTAGCCATATTATGCTTATATGATCGATAGAACGACAATTACTTTACTTATTACTCTCATTATTATCAATCTAACTCATATAATTAGCCATATTATGGTTATATGACAGATAGAACGACAATTACTATGCTTATTACTCTTATTATTATCAATCTAACTCATATTATTAGCCATATTATGCTTATATGATCGATAGGACGACAATTACTATATTCATTACTCTTATTATTATCAATCTAACTCATATTATTAGCCATATTATGCGTATATGATCGATAGGACGACAATTACTATACTCATTACTCTTATTATTATCAATCTAACTCATATTACTAGCCATATTATGCTTATATGATCGATAGGACGTCAATTACTATGCTTATTACTCCTATTATTATCAATCTAACTCATATTATTAGCCATATTATGCTTATATGATCGATAGAACGGCAATTACTACACTTATTACACTCACTATTATCAATCTAATTCATGTTATTAACCATATTATGCAGATATGATCGATAGAAAGACAAATACTATACTGATTACTCTTATTATTATCAATCTAACTCATATTATTAGCCATATTATGCTTATATGATCGATAGAACGACAATTACTACACTTATTACACTCACTATTATCAATCTAATTCATGTTATTAACCATATTATGCAGATATGATCGATAGAACGACAAATACTATACTGATTACTCTTATTATTATTAATCTAACTCATATTATTGGCCATATTATGCTTATATGATCGATAGGACGACAATTACTATACTCATTACTCTTATTATTATCAATCTAACTCATATTATTAGCCATATTATGCTTATATAATCGTTAGAACGGCAATTACTATACTTATTACTCTTATTATTATCAATCTAATTCATATTATTAGCCATATTATGGTTATATGACCGGTAGAACGACAATTACTATGCTTATTACTCTTATTATTATCAATCTATCTCATATTATTAGCCATATTATGCTTATATGATCGATAGGACGACAATTACTATACTCATTACTCTTATTATTATCAATCTAACTCATATTGTTAGCCATATTATGCTTATATGATCGATAGAACGACAATTACTACACTTATTACACTCACTATTATCAATTTAATTCATGTTATTAACCATATTATGCAGATATGATCGATAGAACGACAAACACTATACTGATTACTCTTATTATTATTAATCTAACTCATATTATTAGCCATATTATGCTTATATGATGGATAGAACGACAATTACTATGCTTATTACTCTTATTATTATCAATCTAACTCATATTATTTGCCATATTATGATTATATGACCGATAGAACGACAATTACTATGCTTATTACTCCTATTATTATCAATCTAACTCATATTATTAGCCATATTGTGCTTATATGATCGATAGAACGGCAATTACTATACTCATTACTCTTATTATTATCAATCTAACTCATATTATTAGCCATATTATGCTTATATGATCGATAGGACGACAATTACTATACTCATTACTCTTATTATTATCAATCTAACTCATATTATTAGCCGTATTATGCTTATATGATCGATAGAACGACAATTACTATACTTATTACTCTCATTATTATCAATCTAACTCATATTAGTAGCCATATTATGCTTATATGATCGATAGAACGACAATTACTTTACTTATTACTCTCATTATTATCAATCTAACTCATATTATTAGCCATATTATGCTTATATGATCGATAGAACGACAATTACTTTACTTATTACTCTCATTATTATCAATCTAACTCATATAATTAGCCATATTATGGTTATATGACAGATAGAACGACAATTACTATGCTTATTACTCTTATTATTATCAATCTAACTCATATTATTAGCCATATTATGCTTATATGATCGATAGGACGACAATTACTATATTCATTACTCTTATTATTATCAATCTAACTCATATTATTAGCCATATTATGCGTATATGATCGATAGGACGACAATTACTATACTCATTACTCTTATTATTATCAATCTAACTCATATTACTAGCCATATTATGCTTATATGATCGATAGGACGTCAATTACTATGCTTATTACTCCTATTATTATCAATCTAACTCATATTATTAGCCATATTATGCTTATATGATCGATAGAACGGCAATTACTACACTTATTACACTCACTATTATCAATCTAATTCATGTTATTAACCATATTATGCAGATATGATCGATAGAACGACAAATACTATACTGATTACTCTTATTATTATCAATCTAACTCATATTATTAGCCATATTATGCTTATATGATCGATAGAACGACAATTACTACACTTATTACACTCACTATTATCAATCTAATTCATGTTATTAACCATATTATGCAGATATGATCGATAGAACGACAAATACTATACTGATTACTCTTATTATTATTAATCTAACTCATATTATTGGCCATATTATGCTTATATGATCGATAGGACGACAATTACTATACTCATTACTCTTATTATTATCAATCTAACTCATATTATTAGCCATATTATGCTTATATAATCGTTAGAACGGCAATTACTATACTTATTACTCTTATTATTATCAATCTAATTCATATTATTAGCCATATTATGGTTATATGACCGGTAGAACGACAATTACTATGCTTATTACTCTTATTATTATCAATCTATCTCATATTATTAGCCATATTATGCTTATATGATCGATAGGACGACAATTACTATACTCATTACTCTTATTATTATCAATCTAACTCATATTGTTAGCCATATTATGCTTATATGATCGATAGAACGACAATTACTACACTTATTACACTCACTATTATCAATTTAATTCATGTTATTAACCATATTATGCAGATATGATCGATAGAACGACAAACACTATACTGATTACTCTTATTATTATTAATCTAACTCATATTATTAGCCATATTATGCTTATATGATGGATAGAACGACAATTACTATGCTTATTACTCTTATTATTATCAATCTAACTCATATTATTTGCCATATTATGATTATATGACCGATAGAACGACAATTACTATGCTTATTACTCCTATTATTATCAATCTAACTCATATTATTAGCCATATTGTGCTTATATGATCGATAGAACGGCAATTACTATACTCATTACTCTTATTATTATCAATCTAACTCATATTATTAGCCATATTATGCTTATATGATCGATAGGACGACAATTACTACACTTATTACACTCACTATTATCAATCTAATTCATGTTATTAACGATATTATGCAGATATGATCGATAGAACGACAAATACTATACTGATTACTCTTATTATTATCAATCTAACTCATATTATTAGCCATATTATGCTTATATGATCGATAGAACGACAATTACTACACTTATTACACTCACTATTATCAATCTTATTCATGTTATTAACCATATTATGCAGATATGAGCGATAGAACGACAAATACTATACTGATTACTCTTATTATTATTAATCTAACTCATATTATTGGCCATATTATGCTTATATGACCGATAGGACGACAATTACTATACTCATTACTCTTATTATTATCAATCTAACTCATATAATTAGCCATATTATGGTTATATGACCGATAGAACGACAATTACTATGCTTATTACTCTTATTATTATCAATATAACTCATATTATTAGCCATATTATGCTTATATGATCGATAGGACGACAATTACTATACTCATTACTCCTATTATTATCAATCTAACTCATATTATTAGCCATATTATGCTTATATGATCGATAGAACGACAATTACTACACTTATTACACTCACTATTATCAATCTAATTCATGTTATTAACCATATTATGCAGATATGATCGATAGAACGACAAACACTATACTGATTACTCTTATTATTATTAATCTAACTCATATTATTAGCCATATTATGCTTATATGATGGATAGAACGACAATTACTATGCTTATTACTCTTATTATTATCAATCTAACTCATATTATTTGCCATATTATGATTATATGACCGATAGAACGACAATTACTATGCTTATTACTCCTATTATTATCAATCTAACTCATATTATTAACCATATTGTGCTTATATGATCGATAGGACGACAATTACAATACTCATTACTCTTATTATTATCAATCTAACTCATATTATTAGCCATATTATGCTTATATGATCGATAGGACGACAATTACTATACTCATTACTCTTATTATTATCAATCTAACTCATATTATTAGCCATATTATGCTTATATGATCGATAGAACGACAATTACTATACTTATTACTCTCATTATTAACAATCTAATTCATATTATTAGCCATATTATGGTTATATGACCGGTAGAACGACAATTACTATGCTTATTACTCTTATTATTATCAATCTATCTCATATTATTAGCCATATTATGCTTATATGATCGATAGAACGACAATTACAATACTCATTACTCTTATTATTATCAATCTAACTCATATTATTAGCCATATTATGCTTATATGATCGATAGGACGACAATTACTATACTCATTACTCTTATTATTATCAATCTAACTCATATTATTAGCCATATTATGCTTATATGATCGATAGAACGACAATTACTATGCTTATTACTCTTATTATTATCAATCTAACTCATATTATTTGCCATATTATGATTATATGACCGATAGAACGACAATTACTATGCTTATTACTCCTATTATTATCAATCTAACTCATATTATTAACCATATTGTGCTTATATGATCGATAGAACGGCAATTACTATACTCATTACTCTTATTATTATCAATCTAACTCATATTATTAGCCATATTATGCTTATATGATCGATAGGACGACAATTACTATACTCATTACTCTTATTATTATCAATCTAACTCATATTATTAGCCATATTATGCTTATATGATCGATAGAACGACAATTACTATACTTATTACTCTCATTATTATCAATCTAACTCATATTAGTAGCCATATTATGCTTATATGATCGATAGAACGACAATTACTTTACTTATTACTCTCATTATTATCAATCTAACTCATATAATTAGCCATATTATGGTTATATGACCGATAGAACGACAATTACTATGCTTATTACTCTTATTATTATCAATCTAACTCATATTATTAGCCATATTATGCTTATATGATCGATAGGACGACAATTGCTATACTCATTACTCTTATTATTATCAATCTAACTCATATTATTAGCCATATTATGCTTATATGATCGATAGAACGACAATTACGACACTTAATACACTCACTATTATCAATCTAATTCATGTTATTAACCATATTATGCAGATATGATCGATAGAACGACAAATACTATACTGATTACTCTTATTATTATTAATCTAACTCATATTATTGGCCATATTATGCTTATATGATCGATAGGACGACAATTACTATACTCATTACTCTTATTATTATCAATCTAACTCATATTATTAGCCATATTATACTTATATGATCGATAAAACGACAATTACTATGCTTATTACTCTTATTATTATCAATCTAACTCATATTATTAGCCATATTATGCTCATATGATCGATAGAACGACAATTACTATACTTACTACTCTCGTTATTATCAATCTAACTCATATTATTAGCCATATTATGCTTATATGATCGATAGAACGGCAATTACTATACTTACTACTCTTATTATTATCAATCTATCTCATATTATTAGCCATATTATGCTTATATGATCGATAGGACGACAATTACTATACTCATTACTCTTATTATTATCAATCTAACTCATATTATTAGCCATATTATGCTTATATGATCGATAGAACGACAATTACTACACTTATTACACTCACTATTATCAATCTAATTCATGTTATTAACCATATTATGCAGATATGATCGATAGAACGACAAATACTATACTGATTACTCTTATTATTATTAATCTAACTCATATTATTGGCCATATTATGCTTATATGATCGATAGGACGACAATTACAATACTCATTACTCTTATTATTATCAATCTAACTCATATTATTAGCCATATTATGCTTATATGATCGATAGAACGACAATTACTATACTTATTACTCTCATTATTAACAATCTAATTCATATTATTAGCCATATTATGGTTATATGACCGGTAGAACGACAATTACTATGCTTATTACTCTTATTATTATCAATCTATCTCATATTATTAGCCATATTATGCTTATATGATCGATAGGACGACAATTACTATACTCATTACTCTTATTATTATCAATCTAACTCATATTGTTAGCCATATTATGCTTATATGATCGATAGAACGACAATTACTACACTTATTACACTCACTATTATCAATCTAATTCATGTTATTAACCATACTATGCAGATATGATCGATAGAACGACAAACACTATACTGATTACTCTTATTATTATTAATCTAACTCATATTATTAGCCATATTATGCTTATATGATGGATAGAACGACAATTACTATGCTTATTACTCTTATTATTATCAATCTAACTCATATTATTTGCCATATTATGATTATATGACCGATAGAACGACAATTACTATGCTTATTACTCCTATTATTATCAATCTAACTCATATTATTAGCCATATTATGCTTATATGATCGATAGAACGGCAATTACTATACTTATTACTCTTATTATTATCAATCTAACTCATATTATTAGCCATATTATGCTTATATGATCGATAGAACGACAATTACTATACTGATTACTCTTATTATTATCAATCTAACTCATATTATTAGCCATATTATGCAGATATGATCGATAGAACGACAAATACTATACTGATTACTCTTATTATTATTAATCTAACTAATATTATTGGCCATATTATGCTTAAATGATCGATAGGACGACAATTACAATACTCATTACTCTTATTATTATCAATCTAACTCATATTATTAGCCATATTATGCTTATATGATCGATAGGACGACAATTACTATACTCATTACTCTTATTATTATCAATCTAACTCATATTATTAGCCATATTATGCTTATATGATCGATAGAACGACAATTACTATACTTATTACTCTCATTATTAACAATCTAATTCATATTATTAGCCACATTATGGTTATATGACCGGTAGAACGACAATTACTATGCTTATTACTCTTATTATTATCAATCTATCTCATATTATTAGCCATATTATGCTTATATGATCGATAGGACGACAATTACTATACTCATTACTCTTATTATTATCAATCTAACTCATATTGTTAGCCATATTATGCTTATATGATCGATAGAACGACAATTACTACACTTATTACACTCACTATTATCAATCTAATTCATGTTATTAACCATACTATGCAGATATGATCGATAGAACGACAAACACTATACTGATTACTCTTATTATTATTAATCTAACTCATATTATTAGCCATATTATGCTTATATGATGGATAGAACGACAATTACTATGCTTATTACTCTTATTATTATCAATCTAACTCATATTATTTGCCATATTATGATTATATGACCGATAGAACGACAATTACTATGCTTATTACTCCTATTATTATCAATCTAACTCATATTATTAGCCATATTATGCTTATATGATCGATAGAACGGCAATTACTATACTTATTACTCTTATTATTATCAATCTAACTCATATTATTAGCCATATTATGCTTATATGATCGATAGTACGACAATTACTACACTTATTACACTCACTATTATCAATCTAACTCATATTATTAGCCATATTATGCTTATATGATCGATAGAACGACAATTACTTTACTTATTACTCTCATTATTATCAATCTAACTCATATAATTAGCCATATTATGGTTATATGACAGATAGAACGACAATTACTATGCTTATTACTCTTATTATTATCAATCTAACTCATATTATTAGCCATATTATGCTTATATGATCGATAGGACGACAATTACTATATTCATTACTCTTATTATTATCAATCTAACTCATATTATTAGCCATATTATGCGTATATGATCGATAGGACGACAATTACTATACTCATTACTCTTATTATTATCAATCTAACTCATATTACTAGCCATATTATGCTTATATGATCGATAGGACGTCAATTACTATGCTTATTACTCCTATTATTATCAATCTAACTCATATTATTAGCCATATTATGCTTATATGATCGATAGAACGGCAATTACTACACTTATTACACTCACTATTATCAATCTAATTCATGTTATTAACCATATTATGCAGATATGATCGATAGAAAGACAAATACTATACTGATTACTCTTATTATTATCAATCTAACTCATATTATTAGCCATATTATGCTTATATGATCGATAGAACGACAATTACTACACTTATTACACTCACTATTATCAATCTAATTCATGTTATTAACCATATTATGCAGATATGATCGATAGAACGACAAATACTATACTGATTACTCTTATTATTATTAATCTAACTCATATTATTGGCCATATTATGCTTATATGATCGATAGGACGACAATTACTATACTCATTACTCTTATTATTATCAATCTAACTCATATTATTAGCCATATTATGCTTATATAATCGTTAGAACGGCAATTACTATACTTATTACTCTTATTATTATCAATCTAATTCATATTATTAGCCATATTATGGTTATATGACCGGTAGAACGACAATTACTATGCTTATTACTCTTATTATTATCAATCTATCTCATATTATTAGCCATATTATGCTTATATGATCGATAGGACGACAATTACTATACTCATTACTCTTATTATTATCAATCTAACTCATATTGTTAGCCATATTATGCTTATATGATCGATAGAACGACAATTACTACACTTATTACACTCACTATTATCAATTTAATTCATGTTATTAACCATATTATGCAGATATGATCGATAGAACGACAAACACTATACTGATTACTCTTATTATTATTAATCTAACTCATATTATTAGCCATATTATGCTTATATGATGGATAGAACGACAATTACTATGCTTATTACTCTTATTATTATCAATCTAACTCATATTATTTGCCATATTATGATTATATGACCGATAGAACGACAATTACTATGCTTATTACTCCTATTATTATCAATCTAACTCATATTATTAGCCATATTGTGCTTATATGATCGATAGAACGGCAATTACTATACTCATTACTCTTATTATTATCAATCTAACTCATATTATTAGCCATATTATGCTTATATGATCGATAGGACGACAATTACTATACTCATTACTCTTATTATTATCAATCTAACTCATATTATTAGCCGTATTATGCTTATATGATCGATAGAACGACAATTACTATACTTATTACTCTCATTATTATCAATCTAACTCATATTAGTAGCCATATTATGCTTATATGATCGATAGAACGACAATTACTTTACTTATTACTCTCATTATTATCAATCTAACTCATATTATTAGCCATATTATGCTTATATGATCGATAGAACGACAATTACTTTACTTATTACTCTCATTATTATCAATCTAACTCATATAATTAGCCATATTATGGTTATATGACAGATAGAACGACAATTACTATGCTTATTACTCTTATTATTATCAATCTAACTCATATTATTAGCCATATTATGCTTATATGATCGATAGGACGACAATTACTATATTCATTACTCTTATTATTATCAATCTAACTCATATTATTAGCCATATTATGCGTATATGATCGATAGGACGACAATTACTATACTCATTACTCTTATTATTATCAATCTAACTCATATTACTAGCCATATTATGCTTATATGATCGATAGGACGTCAATTACTATGCTTATTACTCCTATTATTATCAATCTAACTCATATTATTAGCCATATTATGCTTATATGATCGATAGAACGGCAATTACTACACTTATTACACTCACTATTATCAATCTAATTCATGTTATTAACCATATTATGCAGATATGATCGATAGAACGACAAATACTATACTGATTACTCTTATTATTATCAATCTAACTCATATTATTAGCCATATTATGCTTATATGATCGATAGAACGACAATTACTACACTTATTACACTCACTATTATCAATCTAATTCATGTTATTAACCATATTATGCAGATATGATCGATAGAACGACAAATACTATACTGATTACTCTTATTATTATTAATCTAACTCATATTATTGGCCATATTATGCTTATATGATCGATAGGACGACAATTACTATACTCATTACTCTTATTATTATCAATCTAACTCATATTATTAGCCATATTATGCTTATATAATCGTTAGAACGGCAATTACTATACTTATTACTCTTATTATTATCAATCTAATTCATATTATTAGCCATATTATGGTTATATGACCGGTAGAACGACAATTACTATGCTTATTACTCTTATTATTATCAATCTATCTCATATTATTAGCCATATTATGCTTATATGATCGATAGGACGACAATTACTATACTCATTACTCTTATTATTATCAATCTAACTCATATTGTTAGCCATATTATGCTTATATGATCGATAGAACGACAATTACTACACTTATTACACTCACTATTATCAATTTAATTCATGTTATTAACCATATTATGCAGATATGATCGATAGAACGACAAACACTATACTGATTACTCTTATTATTATTAATCTAACTCATATTATTAGCCATATTATGCTTATATGATGGATAGAACGACAATTACTATGCTTATTACTCTTATTATTATCAATCTAACTCATATTATTTGCCATATTATGATTATATGACCGATAGAACGACAATTACTATGCTTATTACTCCTATTATTATCAATCTAACTCATATTATTAGCCATATTGTGCTTATATGATCGATAGAACGGCAATTACTATACTCATTACTCTTATTATTATCAATCTAACTCATATTATTAGCCATATTATGCTTATATGATCGATAGGACGACAATTACTATACTCATTACTCTTATTATTATCAATCTAACTCATATTATTAGCCATATTATGCTTATATGATCGATAGAACGACAACTACTATACTTATTACTCTCATTATTATCAATCTAACTCATATTAGTAGCCATATTATGCTTATATGATCGATAGAACGACAATTACTTTACTTATTACTCTCATTATTATCAATCTAACTCATATTATTAGCCATATTATGCTTATATGATCGATAGAACGACAATTACTACACTTATTACACTCACTATTATCAATCTAATTCATGTTATTAACCATATTATGCAGATATGATCGATAGAACGACAAATACTATACTGATTACTCTTATTATTATTAATCTAACTCATATTATTGGCCATATTATGCTTATATGATCGATAGGACGACAATTACTATACTCATTACTCTTATTATTATCAATCTAACTCATATTATTAGCCATATTATGCTTATATAATCGTTAGAACGGCAATTACTATACTTATTACTCTTATTATTATCAATCTAATTCATATTATTAGCCATATTATGGTTATATGACCGGTAGAACGACAATTACTATGCTTATTACTCTTATTATTATCAATCTATCTCATATTATTAGCCATATTATGCTTATATGATCGATAGGACGACAATTACTATACTCATTACTCTTATTATTGTCAATCTAACTCATATTGTTAGCCATATTATGCTTATATGATCGATAGAACGACAATTACTACACTTATTACACTCACTATTATCAATTTAATTCATGTTATTAACCATATTATGCAGATATGATCGATAGAACGACAAACACTATACTGATTACTCTTATTATTATTAATCTAACTCATATTATTAGCCATATTATGCTTATATGATGGATAGAACGACAATTACTATGCTTATTACTCTTATTATTATCAATCTAACTCATATTATTTGCCATATTATGATTATATGACCGATAGAACGACAATTACTATGCTTATTACTCCTATTATTATCAATCTAACTCATATTATTAGCCATATTGTGCTTATATGATCGATAGAACGGCAATTACTATACTCATTACTCTTATTATTATCAATCTAACTCATATTATTAGCCATATTATGCTTATATGATCGATAGGACGACAATTACTATACTCATTACTCTTATTATTATCAATCTAACTCATATTATTAGCCATATTATGCTTATATGATCGATAGAACGACAATTACTATACTTATTACTCTCATTATTATCAATCTAACTCATATTAGTAGCCATATTATGCTTATATGATCGATAGAACGACAATTACTTTACTTATTACTCTCATTATTATCAATCTAACTCATATAATTAGCCATATTATGGTTATATGACCGATAGAACGACAATTACTATGCTTATTACTCTTATTATTATCAATCTAACTCATATTATTAGCCATATTATGCTTATATGATCGATAGGACGACAATTGCTATACTCATTACTCTTATTATTATCAATCTAACTCAAATTATTAGCCGTATTATGCTTATATGATCGATAGAACGACAATTACGACACTTAATACACTCACTATTATCAATCTAATTCATGTTATTAACCATATTATGCAGATATGATCGATAGAACGACAAATACTATACTGATTACTCTTATTATTATGAATCTAACTCATATTATTGGCCATATTATGCTTATATGATCGATAGGACGACAATTACTATACTCATTACTCTTATTATTATCAATCTAACTCATATTACTAGCCATATTATGCTTATATGATCGATAGGACGACAATTACTATACTCATTACTCTTATTATTATCAATCTAACTCATATTATTAGCCATATTATGCTTATATGATCGATAAAACGACAATTACTATGCTTATTACTCTTATTATTATCAATCTAACTCATATTATTAGCCATATTATGCTTATATGATCGATAGAACGACAATTACTATACTTACTACTCTCATTATTATCAATCTAACTCATATTATTAGCCATATCGTGCTTATATAATCGTTAGAACGGCAATTACTATACTTATTACTCTTGTTATTATCAATCTAACTCATATTATTAGCCATATTATGCTTATATGATCGATAGAACGACAATTACTATACTTATTACTCTCATTTTTAACAATCTAATTCATATTATTAGCCATATTATGGTTATATGACCGGTAGAACGACAATTACTATGCTTATTACTCTTATTATTATCAATCTATCTCATATTATTAGCCATATTATGCTTATATGATCGATAGGACGACAATTACTATACTCATTACTCTTATTATTATCAATCTAACTCATATTGTTAGCCATATTATGCTTATATGATCGATAGAACGACAATTACTACACTTATTACACTCACTATTATCAATCTAGTTCATGTTATTAACCATATTACGCAGATATGATCGATAGAACGACAAACACTATACTGATTACTCTTATTATTATTAATCTAACACATATTATTAGCCATATTATGCTTATATGATGGATAGAACGACAATTACTATGCTTATTACTCTTATTATTATCAATCTAACTCATATTATTTGCCATATTATGATTATATGACCGATAGAACGACAATTACTATGCTTATTACTCCTATTATTATCAATCTAACTCATATTATTAGCCATATTATGCTTATATGATCGATAGTACGACAATTACTACACTTATTACACTCACTATTATCAGTCTAATTCATGTTATTAACCATATTATGCAGACATGATCGATAGAACGACAAATACTATACTGATTACTCTTATTATTATCAATCTTACTCATATTATTAGCCATATTATGCTTATATGATGGATAGAACGACAATTACTATGCTTATTACTCTTATTATTATCAATCTAACTCATATTATTTGCCATATTATGATTATATGACCGATAGAACGACAATTACTATGCTTATTACTCCTATTATTATCAATCTAACTCATATTATTAGCCATATTATGCTTATATGATCGATAGAACGGCAATTACTATACTTATTACACTTATTATTATCAATCTAACTCATATTATTAGCCATATTATGCTTATATGATCGATAGGACGACAATTACTATACTCATTACTCTTATTATTATCAATCTAACTCATATTATTAGCCATATTATGCTTATATGATCGATAGAACGACAATTACTACACTTATTACACTCACTATTATCAATCTAATTCATGTTATTAACGATATTATGCAGATATGATCGATAGAACGACAAATACTATACTGATTACTCTTATTATTATCAATCTAACTCATATTATTAGCCATATTATGCTTATATGATCGATAGAACGACAATTACTACACTTATTACACTCACTATTATCAATCTAATTCATGTTATTAACCATATTATGCAGATATGAGCGATAGAACGACAAATACTATACTGATTACTCTTATTATTATTAATCTAACTCATATTATTGGCCATATTATGCTTATATGATCGATAGGACGACAATTACTATACTCATTACTCTTATTATTATCAATCTAACTCATATAATTAGCCATATTATGGTTATATGACCGATAGAACGACAATTACTATGCATATTACTCTTATTATTATCAATATAACTCATATTATTAGCCATATTATGCTTATATGATCGATAGGACGACAATTACTATACTCATTACTCCTATTATTATCAATCTAACTCATATTATTAGCCATATTATGCTTATATGATCGATAGAACGACAATTACTACACTTATTACACTCACTATTATCAATCTAATTCATGTTATTAACCATATTATGCAGATATGATCGATAGAACGACAAACACTATACTGATTACTCTTATTATTATTAATCTAACTCATATTATTAGCCATATTATGCTTATATGATGGATAGAACGACAATTACTATGCTTATTACTCTTATTATTATCAATCTAACTCATATTATTTGCCATATTATGATTATATGACCGATAGAACGACAATTACTATGCTTATTACTCCTATTATTATCAATCTAACTCATATTATTAGCCATATTGTGCTTATATGATCGATAGAACGGCAATTACTATACTCATTACTCTTATTATTATCAATCTAACTCATATTATTAGCCATATTATGCTTATATGATCGATAGGACGACAATTACTATACTCATTACTCTTATTATTATCAATCTAACTCATATTATTAGCCATATTATGCTTATATGATCGATAGAACGACAATTACTATACTTATTACTCTCATTATTATCAATCTAACTCATATTAGTAGCCATATTATGCTTATATGATCGATAGAACGACAATTACTTTACTTATTACTCTCATTATTATCAATCTAACTCATATAATTAGCCATATTATGGTTATATGACCGATAGAACGACAATTACTATGCTTATTACTCTTATTATTATCAATCTAACTCATATTATTAGCCATATTATGCTTATATGATCGATAGGACGACAATTGCTATACTCATTACTCTTATTATTATCAATCTAACTCATATTATTAGCCATATTATGCTTATATGATCGATAGAACGACAATTACGACACTTAATACACTCACTATTATCAATCTAATTCATGTTATTAACCATATTATGCAGATATGAGCGATAGAACGACAAATACTATACTGATTACTCTTATTATTATCAATCTAACTCATATTATTAGCCATATTATGCTTATATGATCGATAGGACGACAATTACTATACTCATTACTCTTATTATTATCAATCTAACTCATATTATTAGCCATATTATACTTATATGATCGATAAAACGACAATTACTATGCTTATTACTCTTATTATTATCAATCTAACTCATATTATTAGCCATATTATGCTCATATGATCGATAGAACGACAATTACTATACTTACTACTCTCGTTATTATCAATCTAACTCATATTATTAGCCATATTATGCTTATATGATCGATAGAACGGCAATTACTATACTTACTACTCTTATTATTATCAATCTATCTCATATTATTAGCCATATTATGCTTATATGATCGATAGGACGACAATTACTATACTCATTACTCTTATTATTATCAATCTAACTCATATTATTAGCCATATTATGCTTATATGATCGATAGAACGACAATTACTACACTTATTACACTCACTATTATCAATCTAATTCATGTTATTAACCATATTATGCAGATATGATCGATAGAACGACAAATACTATACTGATTACTCTTATTATTATTAATCTAACTCATATTATTGGCCATATTATGCTTATATGATCGATAGGACGACAATTACAATACTCATTACTCTTATTATTATCAATCTAACTCATATTATTAGCCATATTATGCTTATATGATCGATAGAACGACAATTACTACACTTATTACACTCACTATTATCAATCTAATTCATGTTATTAACCATATTATGCAGATATGATCGATAGAACGACAAACACTATACTGATTACTCTTATTATATTTAATCTAACTCATATTATTAGCCATATTATGCTTATATGATGGATAGAACGACAATTACTATGCTTATTACTCTTATTATTATCAATCTAACTCATATTATTTGCCATATTATGATTATATGACCGATAGAACGACAATTACTACACTTATTACACTCACTATTATCAATCTAATTCATGTTATTAACCATATTATGCAGATATGATCGATAGAACGACAAACACTATACTGATTACTCTTATTATATTTAATCTAACTCATATTATTAGCCATATTATGCTTATATGATGGATAGAACGACAATTACTATGCTTATTACTCTTATTATTATCAATCTAACTCATATTATTTGCCATATTATGATTATATGATCGATAGAACGACAATTACTATACTGATTACTCTTATTATTATCAATCTAACTCATATTATTAGCCATATTATGCAGATATGATCGATAGAACGACAAATACTATACTGATTACTCTTATTATTATTAATCTAACTAATATTATTGGCCATATTATGCTTAAATGATCGATAGGACGACAATTACAATACTCATTACTCTTATTATTATCAATCTAACTCATATTATTAGCCATATTATGCTTATATGATCGATAGGACGACAATTACTATACTCATTACTCTTATTATTATCAATCTAACTCATATTATTAGCCATATTATGCTTATATGATCGATAGAACGACAATTACTATACTTATTACTCTCATTATTATCAATCTAACTCATATTATTAGCCATATTATGCTTATATGATCGATAGAACGACAATTACTTTACTTATTACTCTCATTATTATCAATCTAACTCATATAATTAGCCATATTATGGTTATATGACCGATAGAACGACAATTACTATGCTTATTACTCTTATTATTATCAATCTAACTCATATTATTAGCCATGTTATGCTTATATGATCGATAGGAGGACAATTACTATACTCATTACTCTTATTATTATCAATCTAACTCATATTATTAGCCATATTATGCTTATATGATCGATAGAACGACAATTACTACACTTATTACACTCACTATTATCAATCTAATTCATGTTATTAACCATATTATGCAGATATGATCGATAGACCGACAAATACTATACTGATTACTCTTATTATTATTAATCTAACTCATATTATTAGCCATATTATGCTTATATGATGGATAGAACGACAATAACTATGCTTATTACTCTTATTATTATCAATCTAACTCATATTATTTGCCATGTTATGCTTATATGATCGATAGAACGACAATTACTACACTTACTACACTCACTATTATCAGTCTAATTCATGTTATTAACCATATTATGCAGACATGATCGATAGAACGACAAATACTATACTGATTACTCTTGCTATTATTAATCTAACTCATATTATTTGCCATATTATGATTATATGACCGATAGAACGACAATTACTATGCTTATTACTCCTATTATTATCAATCTAACTCATATTATTAGCCATATTATGCTTATATGATCGATAGGACGACAATTACTATACTCATTACTCTTATTATTATCAATCTAACTCATATTATTAGCCATATTATGCTTATATGATCGATAGAACGACAATTACTACACTTATTACACTCACTATTATCAGTCTAATTCATGTTATTAACCATATTATGCAGACATGATCGATAGAACGACAAATACTATACTGATTACTCTTACTATTATTAATCTAACTCATATTATTTGCCATATTATGATTATATGACCGATAGAACGACAATTACTATGCTTATTACTCCTATTATTATCAATCCAACTCATATTATTAGCCATATTATGCTTATATGATCGATAGGACGACAATTACTATACTCATTACTCTTATTATTATCAATCTAACTCATATTATTAGCCATATTATGCTTATATGATCGATAGAACGACAATTACTATACTTATTACTCTCATTATTATCAATCTAACTCATATAATTAGCCATATTATGGTTATATGACCGATAGAACGACAATTACTATGCTTATTACTCTTATTATTATCAATATAACTCATATTATTAGCCATATTATGCTTATATGATCGATAGGACGACAATTACTATACTCATTACTCCTATTATTATCAATCTAACTCATATTATTAGCCATATTATGCTTATATGATCGATAGAACGACAATTACTACACTTATTACACTCACTATTATCAATCTAATTCATGTTATTAACCATATTATGCAGATATGATCGATAGAACGACAAACACTATACTGATTACTCTTATTATTATTAATCTAACTCATATTATTAGCCATATTATGCTTATATGATGGATAGAACGACAATTACTATGCTTATTACTCTTATTATTATCAATCTAACTCATATTATTTGCCATATTATGATTATATGACCGATAGAACGACAATTACTATGCTTATTACTCCTATTATTATCAATCTAACTCATATTATTAGCCATATTATGCTTATATGATCGATAGAACGGCAATTACTATACTTATTACTCTTATTATTATCAATCTAACTCATATTATTAGCCATATTATGCTTATATGATCGATAGAACGACAATTACTATACTCATTACTCTTATTATTATCAATCTAACTCATATTACTAGCCATATTATGCTTATATGATCGATAGAACGACAATTACTATACTTATTACTCTCATTATTAACAATCTAATTCATATTATTAGCCATATTATGGTTATATGACCGGTAGAACGACAATTACTATGCTTATTACTCTTATTATTATCAATCTATCTCATATTATTAGCCATATTATGGTTATATGACCGATAGAACGACAATTACTATGTTTATTACTCTTATTATTATCAATCTAACTCATATTATTAGCCATATTATGCTTATATGATCGATAGGACGACAATTACTATACTCATTACTCTTATTATTATCAATCTAAATCATATTATTAGCCATATTATGCTTATATGATCGATAGAACGACAATTACTACACTTATTACACTCACTATTATCAATCTAATTCATGTTATTAACCATATTATGCAGATATGATCGATAGAACGACAAATACTATACTGATTACTCTTATTATTATCAATCTAACTCACATTATTAGCCATATTATGCTTATATGATCGATAGAACGACAATTACTACACTTATTACACTCACTATTATCAATCTAATTCATGTTATTAACCATATTATGCAGATATGATCGATAGAACGACAAATAC